>NC_136484.1:158541861-158851861 GCF_053919585.1 Euprymna scolopes | reverse complement strand
ATATATATAAGTATATATAAGTATGTATATATATATAAGTATATATAAGTATGTATATATATATAAGTATATATAAGTATGTATATATATATAAGTATATATAAGTATGTATATATATAAGTATATATAAGTATGTATATATATATATAAGTATATATAAGTATGTATATATATAAGTATATATAAGTATGTATATATATATAAGTATGTATATATATATATAAGTATATATAAGTATGTATATATATAAGTATATATAAGTATGTATATATATAAGTATATATAAGTATGTATATATATAAGTATATATAAGTATGTATATATATAAGTATATATAAGTATGTATATATATAAGTATATATAAGTATGTATATATATAAGTATATATAAGTATGTATATATATAAGTATATATAAGTATGTATATATATAAGTATATATAAGTATGTATATATATAAGTATATATAAGTATGTATATATATAAGTATATATAAGTATGTATATATATAAGTATATATAAGTATGTATATATATAAGTATATATAAGTATGTATATATATAAGTATATATAAGTATGTATATATATAAGTATATATAAGTATGTATATATATAAGTATATATAAGTATGTATATATATAAGTATATATAAGTATGTATATATATAAGTATATATAAGTATGTATATATATAAGTATATATAAGTATGTATATATAAGTATATATAAGTATGTATATATATAAGTATATATAAGTATGTATATATAAGTATATATAAGTATGTATATATATATAAGTATATATAAGTATGTATATATATAAGTATATATAAGTATATATATATATAAGTATATATAAGTATGTATATATATATAAGTATATATAAGTATGTATATATATATATAAGTATATATAAGTATGTATATATATATAAGTATATATAAGTATGTATATATATATAAGTATATATAAGTATGTATATATATATAAGTATATATAAGTATGTATATATATATAAGTATATATAAGTATGTATATATATATAAGTATATATAAGTATGTATATATATATAAGTATATATAAGTATGTATATATATATAAGTATATATAAGTATGTATATATATATAAGTATATATAAGTATGTATATATATATATAAGTATATATAAGTATGTATATATATATAAGTATATATAAGTATGTATATATATATATAAGTATATATAAGTATGTATATATATATATAAGTATATATAAGTATGTATATATATATATAAGTATATATAAGTATGTATATATATATATAAGTATATATAAGTATGTATATATATATAAGTATATATAAGTATGTATATATATATAAGTATATATAAGTATGTATATATATATAAGTATATATAAGTATGTATATATATATAAGTATATATAAGTATGTATATATATATAAGTATATATAAGTATGTATATATATATATAAGTATATATAAGTATGTATATATATATAAGTATATATAAGTATGTATATATATATATAAGTATATATAAGTATGTATATATATAAGTATATATAAGTATGTATATATATATATAAGTATATATAAGTATGTATATATATATAAGTATATATAAGTATGTATATATATATAAGTATATATAAGTATGTATATATATATAAGTATATATAAGTATGTATATATATATAAGTATATATAAGTATGTATATATATATAAGTATATATAAGTATGTATATATATATAAGTATATATAAGTATGTATATATATATAAGTATATATAAGTATGTATATATATATATAAGTATATATAAGTATGTATATTATATATAATAAGTATATATAAGTATGTATATATATATAAGTATATATAAGTATGTATATATATATAAGTATATATAAGTATGTATATATATATAAGTATATATAAGTATGTATATATATATAAGTATATATAAGTATGTATATATATATAAGTATATATAAGTATGTATATATATATAAGTATATATAAGTATGTATATATATATAAGTATATATAAGTATGTATATATATATAAGTATATATAAGTATGTATATATATATAAGTATATATAAGTATGTATATATATAAGTATATATAAGTATGTATATATATAAGTATATATAAGTATGTATATATATAAGTATATATAAGTATGTATATATATATAAGTATATATAAGTATGTATATATATATAAGTATATATAAGTATGTATATAGATATAAGTATATATAAGTATGTATATATATATAAGTATATATAAGTATGTATATAGATATAAGTATATATAAGTATGTATATAGATATAAGTATATATAAGTATGTATATAGATATAAGTATATATAAGTATGTATATAGATATAAGTATATATAAGTATGTATATAGATATAAGTATATATAAGTATGTATATATATATACTTATATATATATATACATACTTATATATAAGTATGTATATATATATAAGTATATATAAGTATGTATATATATATAAGTATATATAAGTATGTATATATATATAAGTATATATAAGTATGTATATATATATAAGTATATATAAGTATGTATATATATAAGTATATATAAGTATGTATATATATAAGTATATATAAGTATGTATATATATAAGTATATATAAGTATGTATATATATAAGTATATATAAGTATGTATATATATAAGTATATATAATATGTATATATATAAGTATATATAATATGTATATATATAAGTATATATACGTATGTATATATATATAAGTATATATAAGTATGTATATATATATAAGTATATATAAGTATGTATATATATATAAGTATGTATATATATATAAGTATATATAAGTATGTATATATATAAGTATATATAAGTATGTATATATATAAGTATATATAAGTATGTATATATATAAGTATATATAAGTATGTATATATATAAGTATATATAAGTATGTATATATATAAGTATATATAAGTATGTATATATATAAGTATATATAAGTATGTATATATATAAGTATATATAAGTATGTATATATATAAGTATATATAAGTATGTATATATATAAGTATATATAAGTATGTATATATATAAGTATATATAAGTATGTATATATATAAGTATATATAAGTATGTATATATATAAGTATATATAAGTATGTATATATATATAAGTATATATAAGTATGTATATATATATAAGTATATATAAGTATGTATATATATAAGTATATATAAGTATGTATATATATAAGTATATATAAGTATTTATATATATAAGTATATATAAGTATTTATATATATATAAGTATATATAAGTATGTATATATATATAAGTATATATAAGTATTTATATATATATAAGTATATATAAGTATGCATATATATATAAGTATATATAAGTATGTATATATATATAAGTATATATAAGTATGTATATATATATAAGTATATATAAGTATGTATATATATAAGTATATATAAGTATGTATATATATATATAAGTATATATAAGTATGTATATATATATAAGTATATATAAGTATGTATATATATATAAGTATATATAAGTATGTATATATATATAAGTATATATAAGTATGTATATATATATAAGTATATATAAGTATGTATATATATATAAGTATATATAAGTATGTATATATATATAAGTATATATAAGTATGTATATATATATAAGTATATATAAGTATGTATATATATATAAGTATATATAAGTATGTATATATATATAAGTATATATAAGTATGTATATATATATAAGTATATATAAGTATGTATATATATATAAGTATATATAAGTATGTATATATATAAGTATATATAAGTATATATATATAAGTATATATAAGTATATATATATATAAGTATGTATATATATAAGTATATATAAGTATATATATATAAGTATGTATATATAAGTATGTATATATAAGTATATATATATAAGTATATATATATAAGTATGTATATATAAGTATATGTATAAGTATATATATAAGTATATATATATATATATATATAAGTATATGTATAAGTATATATATAAGTATATATATATATATAAGTATATATATATATATATAAGTATATATATATAAGTATATATATATATAAGTATATATATATAAGTATATATATATATAAGTATATATATATAAGTATATATATATAATATATATATATATAATATAAGTATATATATATAATATATATATATATAATATATATATATATATATATAATATATATATATATAATATATATATATATAAGTATATATATATATAAGTATATACAGTGATGATCATATTTATTGGCACGGTAAAATAAAAGTTAAATTTTGTCTAATAAATTCTAAAAAAGGGATTAAATTAAAGAAAATAACAAAGTATATTATGTATTTTTAACTGGCCTTTCCGATGCAACAATCGGATTTTAGAAAAAATAAATAACAAAGGAACAACAAACATAATTGCAAAAAACCCTTGTTCAAAATTATTGGCACGGCTTTGTTTTTCTTTTAGTATCAGTATAATATCAATCAATTTCCGGTTTACGTGCTTTCTGAACTTTTTTATAGCCATATTATGCTTGTTTAACGCTAATTCAGTGAATAATTTTTTTCAGATAATTTTTAGATAGCGATGGTTTTAAACTATTATAAGTGACTAAATTATAATTTTCAATCGCCATGGTTAAAACTAAAGAACACAGCGAAGACGTCAGAAAGCTTGTTGTAGCATGCCATACCAATGGGGAGGGCTATGATAAGATTTCAAAGAAGCTAAACCTTCCCAAATCCACTGTTAGAGCCATAATAAACAAGTTCAAATCGCAAGGCCACGTTATGAGTTTAGAGGGTAGAGGGAGAAAAAGGATTCTTTCCCCAAGAGATGAACGGGAAATTGTTCGACAAGTAAAACAAAACCCAAGGATCTCTGTTGGGGAGATTGTTGATGAACAGAGCACCTCTGGAGTGAATGTATCTCGACATACAGTTGGTAGAGTTTTGAAGAGAGCTGGTTTAAAAGCATGTCGTCCGAGAAAGACTCCCTTATTGAAGCCTATGCACCTGAAAGCAAGGCTAGCCTTTGCAAAACGTCATATTGATAAAGATGTTGCATTCTGGAAACGTGTTCTATGGACTGACGAAACGAAAATAGAGTTATTTGGCCATAATTAAGTGTCTTATATTTACAGAAAATCTGGCGAAGCTTTCCTGCCTAAGAACACCATACCCACAGTGAAGCACGGTGGAGGCAGTTTGATGTTTTGGGGATCCTTTGCTGCCTCTGGACCAGGGCGACTTGTTAAGGTCACAGGTAGCATAAAAAAGGAAGATTATGTTAAAATATTGGATGAAAACCTGAAAGACTCTGCTAAAGAGCTCTCACTTGGTCGTCGTTGGTGGTTCATGCAAGATAATGACCCAAAGCCTTCGGCTAAACTGACTAAGAAATGGCTTGAGGACAATCATATTAATGTTTTGGAGTGGCCATCACAAAGCCCAGACCTTAATCCAATTGAAAATTTATGGAGAACATTAAAATTGAGGGTAATGCAAAGGAAGCCTAAGAATCTTATTCAATTGGAGGATTATTGTCAGGAAGAGTGGGCTAAAATTACTACTGAAGAGTGCAACAACTTGGTTGTAAACTATGAAAAGCGACTGAGGAAGGTAATCAAGGCCAAAGGCTATACAATTGATTATTAAATAAATCGTGCCAATAATTTTGAACAAGGGTTTTTTGCAATTATGTTTGTTGTTCCTTTGTTATTTATTTTTTCTAAAATCCGATTGCTGCATCGGAAAGGCCAGTTAAAAATACATAATATACTTTGTTATTTTCTTTAATTTAATCCCTTTTTTAGAATTTATTAGACAAAATTTAACTTTTATTTTACCGTGCCAATAAATATAATCATCACTGTATATATAAGTATATATATAAGTATATATATATATAAGATATATATAAGTATATATATATATAAGTATATATATATAAGATATATATATATAAAAGTATATATATAAGTATATATATATAAGATATATATATATAAAAGTATATATATAAGTATATATATATAAGATATATATATATATATAAAAGTATATATATAAGTATATATATATAAGTATATATATATATAAGTATATATATATAAGTATATATATATATAAGTATATATATATATAAGTATATATATATATAAGTATATATATAAGTATATATATAAGTATATATATAAGTATATATATATATAAGTATATATATATAAGTATATATATAAGTGTATATATATAAGTATATATATAAGTGTATATATATAAGTATATATAAGTATATATATGAGTATATATAGGTATATAAGTATATATAAGTATATATATATAAGTATATATATATAAGTATATATATAAGTATATATATAAGTATATATACTTATATACTTATATATATACTTATATATATATATATACTTATATATATATATACTTATATATATATATACTTATATATATATACTTATATATATATATATACTTATATATATATACTTATATATATATATACTTATATATATATACTTATATATATATATATATACTTATATATATATATACTTATATATATATATATACTTATATATATATATATACTTATATATATATACTTATATATATACTTATATATATATATACTTATATATATATATATATACTTATATATATATATATACTTATATATATATACTTATATATATATATATACTTATATATATATACTTATATATATATATATACCTATATATATATACCTATATATATACCTATATATATATATACCTATATATATATATACCTATATATATATATACCTATATATATATATACTTGTATATATATACTTGTATATATATATACTTATATATATATATATATATACTTATATATATATACTTATATATACTTATATATACTTATATATATATACTTATATATATATATATACTTATATATATATACTTATATATATATATATACTTATATATATATATACTTATATATATATATATATACTTATATATATATACTTATATATATATATATACTTATATATATATATATACTTATATATATATATATACTTATATATATATATATATACTTATATATATATATATATATATACTTATATATATATATATATATATACTTATATATATATATATATATACTTATATATATACTTATATATATATATATACTTATATATATACATACTTATATATATATACATACTTATATATATATACATACTTATATATATACTTATATATATATATACAAAATATATATATATATATATATATATATATATATATATAGTAAGTTATAAAATATATATGGCGATTAAGGTACACTAGCTCTACCTACGTATTGGGCACTTTTGAATAAATACTTAAGTTTACGCCTAAATTTATATTATTGTTTATTAATTTTTTGCGTGTAAATAAAGTAGTTATATATATATATATTAGTATTAGTATATATATATATATATTAGTATATATATATATATTAGTGTATATATGTTAGTATATATTAGTATATATATATATATATTAGTATATATATTAGTATATATATAATGTATGTATATATAATGTCAAAAATAGCATTACACAAAGCATGTGTGTTCCTGGGGGGGGGGTTATTATCAGAATTACGTAAAACAAAATGGAGGAAATGTTAGTGAATATTGAAAAAGCGTCTTTTTTTTATTAATAAATCACTACATATTAAAGCTAAAATATATTCGAGGATAAGTGCTATTAGCCTTTAACTCCTAGGCAGAGTCCAGACGACAATCGTTCACCTGATACGTTCCGCTCTGTCACCCAACCACTAACCTCTGTCCCATCGGTGTAATATAGTATCCCTATGCCTATTTTGCAAATGTAAGGTGTTTCGACAAACTCCTTGTACCCCTCGATATAAACACTCTCGACAAGCAGCAAAATCCCGCCCCTATACAGTAGAGATTCCTGGATGCCGGAAAGCATTTTACTCTTATATTGTCGTCACTCGAACTACTAGACTTCGGAAATTTCGTCCGGGTTTCTGCTTCCCTGATTGTACTACTATGGAGATGTTAAAGAATAATGTGAATAAACATCTTCGCATAGTAACCCTGCAAATTATGTTCCAAATAGTAGCACTCTACATCCAAACGGCACTGTGCCTTGTTTGAAGTGAAATCACAATAAGAAAATTGATACATTAACTATTGAACGATGATGAATATCATGAAAGGATTAGAAATCTCAGCGTTTCACTAACTTCAAGCTACAGTCGATCCAGGAAACTTCATTTCTCCGCCCTTTGTCAGAAACATTGCTCATTGAATGTGAGAAATAAAGGACAAAATAGTGGTGCAATAATGATAAGGCTGAAAGTAAATCCAAGATCCAATTTCTTCTTCTTTTTATGAATGTCATACCTGATTTTTAGAAAAAAAAATGTGCGATTTTTGTTAATTTGGGGTATTTTTTTCAACTAGATAATTTTCTTTATATTAAAAATAATCGTTTCATTCGTATTATTTAGATCATTCCGACTACTGTTCTCATCTTAATAGTTG
The DNA here is from genome assembly GCF_053919585.1 of Euprymna scolopes. Lineage (NCBI taxonomy): Eukaryota > Metazoa > Mollusca > Cephalopoda > Sepiida > Sepiolidae > Euprymna > Euprymna scolopes. Next base: position 158,843,147 of record NC_136484.1, on the reverse strand, counting down.
TTTACACAACATTTCGATCGATGTAACCTCCGATCTTCATGTGTATCCTGTGAAACTCTGGAATCATACTCTCGAACTCTGCACGGATTTTCGAACAGATACCTTTATTTCGATCGATGTCAGCTGAGAAGTTCTAATTAATTCGCAATTGTATTTTTAATGTCGCCCGCATCCAGGATTGGACTTTCAAATTCCAGAAGACCGTATTTTACAACTTAATTTTATCAAGTATATTATCCACTACGCCACAAACCCTAATCAATTCTCATTTCAAAACTTCAAAATAATAATCGCTTCATTTATCACAAATTTTGATTGATTTGTTCCAAAAGAATTGCAACAAAGTATATCACTCTCGGCGCAATTCTTTACCTGCACGAGAGTCAAATACGACCAAAGCTGGAGTAGTGTTATTACGTCTGGAGAGGAGTTCTTAAGAGTACTCTTTCTTGTTTGAACATGGTACAAAACCGTCTTCGAAATTTAGTGGGCGAGGACCTTTCGCCTCCCTACTTCCTTTTTCTCACAACGTTGCGAGTCTATCTCTGCTCAGTAACGTTATGGTAGGTGCTCGACTGAGCTTCAAACTATACCCCCTCCCCGTAAAACGTTCGTAACAAATACTAGTCTATCTACAACAACCGACAACAATTTCCCTACCTCTCTACCTGTGTCTAAAATTAAAAAAAATTCCATGAGTTTCTTTCCTAGAACTGTACGCTGTGAAACATAATACCATCAGACTGGTTCCCTATTGATGCTAGCTTTATGTCCAATTTAAGTAAGTTCTTGTTAAGCCGCCCTCTTAAATACGTAAGCTCTAACCAAGTTCCACCATTACTGATCATCATAGCGTTGTCTCGCCATTTACTTAAAGCTTGTAACCCTTATCTTAGAGTGGTCTTAAATAAAAACTAAATATATAAATAAAACCTAGATTTTAATTATATTAAGAAGCAAATCAATGTTTTCCCTAATCAACAGGACTTGGACCATTAATGATAATTTATGAATGACAATAAATAATGAGAGGATTGAAAATATTTACATTTACATCACACCAGAACATCAAGACAACAGCAATTATTCATTCTTTGTCAAAAACGTAACTCATGTGAGGACTAAAATATGGGAGGGGTAGTTTTAGATACTCGTACATTTTTTTATGAATTTGATGACATTTTCCTCTTCCAAGCCAAACCGCGTTTTTTCATGAAAATAACGATTCAGTTTTACTTTGGTACTTGTTGAGCAATAATAACGAAAATACGAAATACTTTTTTTCGTGTGGACACTTTTATTGATAGTACACATATGAAACTCTTGTCCCCTTCGAAGTAATCTCTTCTGGTCCCAATGCACTTGTTGTACCGTTCCAAAAACTCTGGAAGTCCTCTTGTGTGAGCGTGTTAATGCTCCTCCTCATGTAATCTTTGCTCTCATCAATTGTCTCGTAACGACAGCATCTAAGTTTTCCTTGAGCTTAGGGAATAATTAAACGTCACAGAGAGCAAGGTCTGGACTACAGGGAGGGTGAGGAACTGTCTTGATGCCCATCTTGGTCAAATAGTTTGTGACAATGATGGGGTTGTGGACTGGTGCATTGTTCTGCTGGAAATGCCACTGACCCGAATTGAAGAATGCTGGCCTCTTCTGATCGACGGAATCTCTTCCTGAATTCCTTTAAACCCTCACCATAGTATACCTTGTTGACTGTCCAGTGGGAACACAGTGCATTCAGATCATACCCGTTCTTTTAAAAAGGGGGATCATCCTAAATTTTTTGGTGGATTTGCTCTGTCTGGCCTTCTTGGGTCTGAGAGAGCCAGCATACTTTCACTGAGAACTCTGTCTCTTGATTTCTGGGTCATCGCAGTAGATCCAACTTTCATCGCAGGTCACCAGAGCATCAAGAACTGCGTGATCTGAATTGATCAGCTCGGCCATCTCCCTGTTGTCATGATGTCTTTTTTTCTGATCTTCTCTGATCATTCTTGGGACAAAGTTCGCGCAAATCTTTTGCATCTTCAGTTTCTCGCGAATAATTGCTACATTCGCATCAAACTGTGCACTTATCTTTATACACGATCGGCTTTACCCATAAAATTCTTTATTTGGCCAATCAACTCTGGTGTTCTGACTTCCTAAATATTCCTACACCTCTTACAGACTCCTGCTTTCCTTGAATCTCTTATGCCACTCAAAAACTGATGCTCGATTCATACAATATGGTCCAAAATCAGTCTGAAGCATTCCATACGTTTCTGTTATTTTTTCCAAGTTTAAAACATAATTTTATTGCATATCGTTTCTCTAAAGTGTCCTTATATCCAGATTGCATTTTGTAAATTCATCAGCTGTGACAATCAGATTTTAGTATGCTGTATTCTAATTCCTCTTGCAGCTGTTCATTTGAACCTGAAATCATAGAAAATTATTTGTCTTCTCATGAGATGTGTAACAATAACATAGTGAATTTTCAAGAGTCTACGACGATTTTAAAATCCTGTACAAAAAAATTAAAGGTTTGCAGAAAAAAAGTCTAAAAACTTGTTAAAGGTACTTCGTATTTGTCAAAATACTGCCATTTTTAGCATTGTAAACATATAAAGAAGTTTAGTTATCCTCAAAAAATATCACCAGTTTTCTGCGTCGTTCATATAATTCCATACCAAATTTCATGAACCAGTTTCGCAAAAATCAGAATATAAGATACTAAAAAATGAGGGCAAATAAAGGTCTCTTAAAAACGTGAATCAATTGCCACTATTCAATCATCGAACACAAGCGAAGTTATTCGCCGTGTAATTCCAGGCAATTTAGGCAGTTTGTATTATCGTTTGAGAAAGAACTGCCGTGCTGGTAATGCAAAGATAATGTGATTGTGAAAATGAAAACCAGACATTGTATGATAAAAGTGTATAAAAAAAGCTTAGGTCAAGGAAGAGATGGTTAGGGTTAGGAAGAGATGGTAGAGTAAAAAGATTTCGATTTTGTGTTTTTGTGTTATGAAACTTTTGACCTTTTAACAAATAAAAAAGTAAACATAAAAAGTTTGCGATAAGTGAGTTTGGACAACTTCAAAGCGGACATAGTTCAAAGCTATAGGGCTTGGCGTGTGATCGACTATTCCAATACTTACGCTAACACATGCGCATATACATGTACAGATATGTATATATATATATATATATATGTGTGTGTGTGTAATCATAGATATAGTCAATATATTTACAAATATGTGCATGTATATATATATATGTATATATATATATATATATATATATATATATTATATACGCGCATGCATAATTTTTGGATATGCACACGTAGATACAGACAAATATTCTGGGCATATGCATGTGTGTGTGTGTGTGTGTATATATATATATATATATATATATATATATATATACACACACATATATATATACACACACACATATATATATATACACACACATATATATATACACATATATATATATATACACACATATATATATATATATATATATATATACACACACATATATATATAATGGAAATCAATCCAGACAAAGTATGAAGCCACGTGATGTAAGGAGCTAAAAAATAGTATTTCAATGTGAAAAACTTTACAACGATAGCTTTTATATGCAGTAGATTCTGACCCAAAAAATAGCAACTGTTCCCTCTTGGTCAGAATGTGCGGACTAAGACAATAATAAGAGGGGCAAGAGTTTCGCAGTTGCCAAAAGTAAAAAAAAATGTGTATATAATTAGTTCATGTAGCCACATAAAATGTTATAATATTGTATATATTAACTTTAAGTATTTATTTAAACAGTGCTGAATACGTGAGTCAATCTATTTAGTAAGTTATAAAATATATATAGCGATTATGCCACACAGTATATCCTGCGTTTCATCCCATAGAGTATCATCTGGCTCTAGTGCATACTATTTGTATTACCTTGTATATTTTAATATATAAAGATGGTGTTTAATTTAAGATAAGTGAGTTTTGACAACTTCAAAGCAGACATAGTTCAAAGCTATCAGATTTATTATTACCCTTGTCTGCTGGTTTCTATATTCGTCAGCCAATCGTTGGACTTCCTTCGGGCAAGGTTCAACTACTATTTTCCGTTTTATTGTTTCGTTTTATATACATATGATTTATTTTTAACGTGTCAAATTAATAGCTTATATTTTAACACGCCTATGTTTAGAGTACTTTTATATATTTACTTATTTTTTGCTTAGTTAATAATTTTATTTTTCACAAAAAAAGAACATTTTACTATTTGTCTTCTACAGTTTAATAGATTGTGGGGATCATTAGAGTTTAGAATCTCCAATTTCTCATTTAGTCATAATCTACACGGGTCATCTAAATTCTTACGTCTACAAGCCTGTCGCATTATTGGTCAATCTATTATTGGCGATTGCCCACTTACTTTAAGCTTTCAATATTGGGTCACTAGTTTTTTTTAAGTATTTCTTGTTATTGAATGTGCTTTTATGCTCGTAATGTTTTTAAAGTCTAAAAAGTTTATACCGATGTAATACTTCTGGTTATTCGGAATTTCTTTAGAAAATAGTGTGTATTGTAAAACATGGTTTTGATTAGCATTTATTTTGTAGCGAGAAAATGCACGAGTTTTACAGTAACTACTTTTTTATTAACTCTTTTTTATTTCTATTTGGATGATTGCTATTCGGTTTATGTTCTGCGATGTTTAGTTATATTTATGTTCTCAGTGTTATTTTATTTGTTGCTATATTGGTCACTTGTATACCATTTTTTTTATTGCTCGAATTTAGTTTTTTTTATTATGTGCTTTTATAATCATCTCTAGGTTTTGGCAGCAAATATAAGCGTTTTCTGTTATTTTTATTAAAACATTGTCTAATTACTAGGAAATGCTTTTCGATTATGTTTAAGAATTTCTTGTAAAGTTTATTTTTTAACATCTGATAATATGGTAATGGCAATTTTTTACAGTTGTGTTATAAATGTTGCTACATTTCTTAAATACATTTTCGTCGCAAGAATTATTACTAATGTCACTCTAAATATAATAAAAAATATTGCTAATGTCACTCTAAATATAATAAAATATATTGCTAATGTCACTCTAAATATAATAAATATATACTTCCGAGCAATATTAAAATGATAATCCGAATCCAATATATGTAAACTCAAAATCCAATCATTCACCATCGATCATAAGACAAATTTCCATATCTATCGAACGTAGGTTTAGCCATAATTTTAACAAAAAATTACATGAGCTCTTTTGTAACTTTATGTCTTAAGCATGGAGCTAAATATTACCAGCAATATTCATTTGGAGATTTGTACGCGTTCATTTTCTATATAAAATATGGCTCTATCTTTCCACTTTTGATATGAATAAAGTTATAGCCATCGAAGTTAATTTTATCTTTAAATCCTATGTGTGGGTATTTTGTTTTATCTTTCACCTCTCTTACTTTCTCATATTTATGTGGTATGCAATGAAAATGAGATCTCACCCTGAAAATGCAATTCGATATATAAAGACAGTATATATTTAATTCTCTATTTTAATTTTCTTTTAATTGCAAGACGTTTACATGTATAAAAACAAATATTGAATTAAGTGTGTAAACACGAAAGCATATCAAATCGTGTGCATAGGGAACAGGCCTGCGAGTGGAAAATATTTAACCAAGTGAAGAGCCCCACACTGTAGAGATCCCTAGATGTAAAAGATCTTTCTACTCCGGTAGTTCCTTCCCCAGAACCGCTATACTTTGGAATTTCATTCCAGGTCACTGCTTCCCCAACTGTACTGACATGCAGAAGTTCAAGTGCAACGTGAACCAACATCTTGCTGCCCTAATCCCTACATAGTACCCCAGTAGTTTTTTCCCCTGATAGTAGCCCCCTACACCAAAGTGGCAATGTGCCTTGTTTGGGGTGAAAATGTAATAAAAAAAAAACAACAACAAAAAACTGGAAATATGTACGGCTTCGGTTTAACCACTCAGAATTCGATTTCTCTACTTGAAAAAGTAAGTACCTTTTTACACTCTGGTTTCTACTGAGATGAAACCAAGTTCTTGAAAATGTATCTGTCCATGTACATAACCTCTCCATCCCAAGGATTATTATGTTCAGCCATAAAGAATAGTTTCCTTTTAAAGTGTGTGGTTTGGTGGCCTATGACAACAGACAACAGTATCCATTAATCAATCCACCTATCATTATCTCTCTTTCTCTCTCTTTCTCTCTTTCTCTCTCCATCCATCTACCAATCAATCTCTCGCTTCATCCATCTATCAATCAATCTCTCTTTCTCTCTAGCTATATATCAATCAATCTCACTATCTTCATCTATCAATTAGTCTCTCTCTGTCCATCTATCAATTAATCACTCTCTATCTATCACTCTCTCTTTCCATTCATCTATCAACCAATCTCTCTCCACCTATTCATCCATCAATCAATTTATTGCAATCCATCCATCAATCTATCAATCAATCTCCATTTATATATCTATCAATCTCTTTCTATCTATCTCTCCATCCATCAATCTCTCCATCTATCTCTCTATCCATTCATCTATTCATCCATCCCTCTATCGATCTATCCATCCATCTATTCATCTATCTCTATTTTAATCCGACTCTCCATTCATCTATCCATCTCTCTATTCATCTATCCATCTCTTTATTCATCTATCCATCTCTCCATTCATCTATCCATCTCTCTATTCATCTATCCATCTCTCTATTCATCTATCCATCTCTCTATTCATCTATCCATCTCTTTATTCATCTATCCATCTCTCTATTCATCTATCTCTCTATTCATCTATCTCTCTATTCATCTATCTCTCTATGCATCTCTCTCTATGCATCTCTCTCTATCCCTTTCTCTCTATATCCATCTCTCTCTTCATCCATCGGTTTATCCATCTCTCCCTCTATCCATCCATTTATCCATCTGTCTATCTCTCTAATCATCTGTCTATCTCTCTAATCATCTGTCTATCTCTCTAATCATCTATCTCTCTAATCATCTATCTCTCTAATCATCTATCTCTCTAATCATCTATCTCTCTATTCATCTATTTCTCCATCCATCTATTTGTATTTCTATCTATCTATATCACGATCTCTCTATATATATCTCTCTCTCTCTTTCTATCTCTATCCATGTATTTATTTTTTTCTCGATCGATCTTTCTGTCTTTATGTCTTATATATATATGTGTGTGTGTGTGTTACAGGGGGGAGTCGTTTGGGTTATGTACTACTAAGAATGTGTTTGATTGGAATATGCTTGTTTTGACTTGCATGCTTGTTGTTCAGTAGAAGAAAACAGGTATCATTTTAACATCTCTGAAAAAAACTTTTTTGAAACTTGAGTTGTGTTTTTATATAGAGGGGCAATTCTTCTATTACAGAACTCAGAGATTACACAAACTGTGATCGGTGTCGGAATTAAGTTTAAACAATCTCATCTCGCCAATCCCAACCTTTGCATTGACCATACACAAATGTGTGATCTGATTGATGGATGTTATATTTTAAACTATGATCAGTTTTAGTCTTTACTTTCAGTGGTCACGTGTTCGAGCCACGCCAGAACGCTTAATAACATGCGATTCCATAGATATAAAAAGAGAAGTCTTAATTGCATTTTTATTTTTAAGCTCGCGATTAATCAGAAAATATGCAGTTTAATGAATCTAAGCAATGAAAGGAATATCATTTTCATCTCCAAAGACGTTATGTTTTCGGTCCATTTTATAACTGTGTAAAACATAGATTCCATACTGCTTGATCGATCGTCATCAAGCTGGATGAAAATATCAATTCTGGTTTAACTTAGAACTGCTTCAATTTTCGGATGACTAGATCAAACGTCAAGATCACAAATCTGGCACATTGGACATTTTAGCGGAATTTCAACTTCGGAATTTATCCACATTGAATGTATGGATCTGATGCTCTTTAGAAATCACAATGCAACATTTCAGTCTGATCGAATAAAGTCTTCGTGTTATCATAGGTTTCATAGCGTAACCGCTTGAATACCCCATATGATATGGAGAACTAAGGCCAAAAAGTACTTGCCCATCCTTACGTTGTCAGGCAGATGTATGTAGTCTCAGGACTTGCGTATGCATATATTTTTAAGACTACAGTAATAACGTTTTACATGGTGTGAACTTTTGCTAAAATAAAATTTCAACCTCAGTACAGATTGTGTCCTTCAGTTTTTGTTTTTATACTGGTTGTATGTGAATGCGTATTTGTGACACTATCGTCTGCTTTATTTTGTATATCTATTTACACATATCCTATTTTGGCAAAATATTTAAACTGATACCTTTTTGTACTATCACCATTGTCACCACCATCCCGAGCAGCATCCGAATCCGAACCGCCGCTTCTTTCGATCTTAGGTTCTATTTTTCCAAGGTGGATGACAGTAAAGAACTTCCTCCAACATGTTTGTAAATTTGACCCAACCGGAACTCCTTTGAACAGTCACTGGGCAACCAGATCAAAATATGTAAAGGTCGGCATCCAAAACATACAAAAAAACGTGTCTGAGACGGTAAAAAAACTGTTTCTTTCAGAAAAAAAATCTATAGGTAGCGACTGAAATATCGCCGCCTTTTATACTTGAGACAGAGAACCGCGAAACTTCATGAAGCTCTTTCTGTTTCCCGGGTTTAGTTTGATCTTATCGATCGACAGCGTCACTTTGTCTGCCGGCACAAGTTTGTTGACTATGACGTGTGCGAGAATATTAGCTTTTTAGCCGTTCACAGTGATTGGTAAGGGAACGAGAAATATCTTTTTCTTTTTTTCTGTGAAAGATAAGAATATAAATGTTGAATAATGTTTTTCATATCCATCACGTGATATATTTCAGCATTTCTCCAGATGAGAATTGATATGTGGTCTTATCTATATGGGTACTATTATGTTTGTTCTTTTCTGAGTTAGTCCGTACGTTACGCTTTGAAAAAAAAAAGAGAAAATTTTCGAATGTCAGACTGTTTCAAATAAAAGCCAAATTTTTAAAAGTTGGCTTTAAAAAGTCCAATCTGATAACCTTTGACAAGCATATAAAAGTGACCTCCTTTTGATAAATCTTCGTTTTCGAATATCATAATATGCGACCATTGTTATAATAACATCAGAAAGAAATTTAAGGTAATTTCGATGCGTAGAGATTCTTCACTGAAGAAACAACTAAATAAAAAGGAAACATTTGAAAGAAACAGGGCAAGAAAAGAATAAAATTGTCTGCCAAGTGTTGGACTGAAGAAGCAAATTAAAGGTTGTCTCTTACAAAATGATTTCATTATTTGCAGCACAATATTACTTTCTGGGTAATTATTCGTACTTATTATCGCACGTGAGTCAATTCTGTATTTAAAATACAATGGACACTATTTTCATTTTAATGAATTCATATTTGCCGCGTGGTATTATTGTTATTTTTTTTCTGTCCGAAAATCTATTTGTTTTTTGCACTATCCAGACAATAATCAGCTTTATCAAAATATATTTGTTGACTTAATATATTTCTTATGCCGTGTAATATTCATGGGTCCTGCTAGTCTGGAGTATTTTTACTACAGTAGAGGATAAACACTATATCAAAAGTACAGAATTCCAGTCTATCTAAAAAACACATTTTTTTTATTGACAACAAGCAAAAAACACAACAGACCCATTCTTCCTAGGCGACTTTAACCGGCTTCATCTAAAGGAGAAGGTGTCAAGGGAATATTAAATTCAGAAGCGGCGTCCAGTCGTATGTTTATCCTGACGTGACTGTGTTTATCTAAATTATTATATCTATATATTTAAAAAGAGTGAACGTGTCTGTGTGTGTGTGTGTCTGTGTACATTTCCCTACGCAATAACTCTGTCAATTTTTAGTCTACAGACTCGAAATTTGATATACAGGGTACTGAGATTTGGGAAAATCGATGTGATCGGTTTTTGGCCAGAAATTTGGCGATTAAGGGGTTAAGGTTCAACAATTTGACCTTTGAGAACTCTACCAAACTCCTCCGACAATTTTGGGTCTACGTACTTGAAATTTTAGATATAGGTTCCTTGGACATGGATCTAACTTAATAACTTCATTTGAGCCAAAAAAATACATTTTAAGGAGTCATAATAGGGGTCAAAGTTTTAAAAAATTGACCTCTGCGGTCTCTTCCAAATTGCTCAGACAATTTCTGGTCTAAATATTTGAAATTTTACATAAAGGCTATTTAGAGATAGGGCAAGCTTTTTCATCAGTTTGGGTCGAAAATTTTTAGTTACCAATATATAAATGTATGTCTGTCTGTCTGTTTGCATGTCTGCCTTAAACTTTCAATAGAGGCGACGGATTTTATCAAGATCAGTATTGTTTTAAAGTTCGACCTTTCATACGACAAATATCGAAAAATTGGCCAAAAACATTAATATCTTCCCCTTCAACTAGGCACTTTTCTACAGGGGGGGGGTCACTTTTTTCGCCGATATTTTTGAAAGTTATCCTCTCCTTTAGATTGTCTAGCCTTAATTTTAAAAAAATGTCGCTTCCGGTTTGGCGGTGGTCGTAACAGCATAAACGTTAGGTTTTACCCCGTTCTTTTCCTCCTTCGCGTACGGGTTCAGGCCTACCTTCCTACTACCACTTTTTTTTTTTTTTTTTTTTTTTTTGCTCAACATACACATCCAAACACCAGGGCAACGCCGGGCTGAAATGCTAGTAGATATACAAAATAAAATAAAAGGCATGTTATTATGGTGATGTTTATATAAATTCTAGAAGCGTTACTCATCGTTCCCTTGTTGGCGATAATAACATCGCATGCAGCAGTGAAATCTGCTCATTTTTGCTTCCCACATAACTGAATCAAAGCACATTACACTCCCTTTCATGTCCACGATATATGTTCGAAATATCAGAAAAATATATCCAGTTGATGTTTCATCCGTGAATACTTTTATTTTTATGGAGATCATTATGACGTCATTGATTCTTGAGAAATAAATCAACATAAACTTTTCTTTATTTCAAAGTAAATATCATTGTCTTTTGACTGCTCATTTTAAAACATAAAACCACAAATTAATGCAAATTATTTTAATTACAAATCAATTTATCGTATCAATAACGAGAAAATGTTGAATCAGTATTTACAAATTTAAACATATTTTCAAAAGAGTGCAATATATTTTTAATTAATTTTACTTATTGTTGATATTGAAAAAATAAGATTGACTACGATTGCTAGCAGAAAAAAATGATTATCTTTTGTTTACAAGAAATTTCTAACCTTAAATAAATATATTAGGGCAGGTAGTTTAAGTTAAGTGCTTCGACTTCGGAATGTGCTATTATGAACTCGCTGTACTTATACCTTTCACCAAACGTAAATACTCTCGATTCATCTCAATAGCAGCAAAATCCCACCTCTTCACTGCAAAGATATCTAAATGTCAGAAGATTTCCCACTCTGATCGCTTTTCCGTCCGGAATATTTTTTGGATTTGTTTTCTGCTTCATGTGTCACCAATCGTGTAAAGGGGCCGCTGGCGCGCTTCTATCAGCAGCAGCTACATGGTACCTATGCAACTGACCGAGCCAGTGCGCAAAGTGACGTCACAACGGAGGAAAAAAAAAAAGAAAAACGTGGACAGCAGGCAACGGGAAACAGAACGCGTACGCGCGTATGACAGCAATTTTCAAATACCGAGCTGTGTGCGAAATGACGTCATGGTAAGGAAAACGAAAAAGATAAAAAGGAGAGAGGCGTTCGAGAGGATGGGGATCAGAGACAAGGAGCACGATCACGTTTTATTCGGAAAAGTGCCCGGAAATAAACGTCGTTGTTACAAATAAGAGTTGAGTTATTACTTGTCCTATGTTCCTTGTGACGTACTCTGTATACAATGTGTTGGGTCTATACGTGTGTAAATGTGCTGAGTAACGTTACAAATATACCTGAGCGACAGAGGACAGAAAAAAGTGTGTGCTGGCGTGAGATGGACGCGTGGCCCCGTGGAGGCGTGAAAGACTCTTAAACACGTATCGAGACTGCGGGGTTTTCTTAACAACATGGCGAAATAAAAGACTTTAAAAACAATATGCAATGCGTTGTTGGAAAGCACCGATAATAAATGACTTTTATTAAAATTGAAAAAAAAAGCTGAGTTGAATTTCTTTCTCAATTGTTTGTTTCCTTGCGGCTGTCTGAGACGCAACCTGTTGGATTCGAAGTTAATATCTAACGACACCGTTGGAAAAAATTAATGACAACGTTGCAACCGTACAGAGGTGCGATAATTTAGATGTAATGTAAACAAGCATCTAAGTTTTCGAGAAATCTGACATCTGTTAAACTAGTTCCTTGATAAACAGCAATTTAGGCTCAATATGCCCCGTTTGAAATGAATAAAAAAAAATTTTAAGTTAAAGTTAAGTTTAAAACCCAGCCATTTTCAATCCTAGAGAATTGTGTTTTCTCCATAGCTTACACCGTCTTTATAGTCGGAATGATGTGAAAGATACGACCACGGAGAAAAGCATAACAAAAATAATGGCTGTATCGTTCAATTATGATGGAGTCTTGAAGGTGTGTGACATTTGATAGGAAGTTTTTATGATTGTACCTGTTACGAATAATGTTAGTGGCTCTAAAGAAAAGAAAGGGCGATAACTCTATTCATCTAGTCAGAATGTCGGCTTGCTATTGTCTAGCCGATCAGTTCTGACTTCGCTTCGTGTCTAAAAATCTCTATCCGTTATATTTAGTTGTTTCCGGAAATCAAATATATTCCTATTTAAAATTGACTTTCGTCGTTCTTTTAATAATCTGCGATATTCTTAGATTGACGCCAGCAAGTCTAGCTCTTCGGTGCTTAGTTTTTAATGTCTCATTCTTCCTTTTGGTTGATAAGCTCTCAGTATTTATATTCTACTAGATGTACACCCGTTCCAAGATGGGTAAAATTATTGCAGAAACAGAAAAGTTTTGCACCACTTTTATGCGCGATAAGTAAAATCAATAATAATGATACTAGGTACGAGCAAAAATAGCGGGAAAATAGATGGACGTAGTTTTGAAAGCTGGTTTATCATAATTTTTATTGTATTTGAAAGATTAAAGATTTAAAGTTTATTTCCAAAAGGAAAAAATATTTGTGCACGTGAAAAAAAAAGTTATAATGAAAAATATTTTCACGGCGAGCTAACAAATTCAACTAAATTTTGAAGTTAATTCATTTTAAAAATCCATTGAGAGATAAATATTAGTTTTTTGGCGGGTCTATTTCAAAGATCATTAAAGTCCTAAGATATTGAATTAAGTACAAAAAACACCATTTTCTACAAAAAAAAAACATGGTTTAATTAATCACAACAAAACAGAAGTCGCGTAAACATGTATTATACGGAAGCCCAAAATGTCAGAAACGTAAAGGGAGGTAGGGGTGCTGGGGGGGGTCCAGTCGTGCATCTGTATATTCCTATCATGAACGTTTGTATAATTTTTACCATTTTTTTTATTTAATTTTTCTCTGTTCCTGCTTTTAAATTTAAAAATATATATATTTTTCAAGATTATATACAAATTATGTTACGCCGAGAGTTACACATTCATGCAAATGTTGCGATATTGAAATATGTTAATATCGTATTAACAAATATTTTTGTTAATACGATATTAACATATTTCAATATTTCAAATAAATTTAATGGTTAAAATTCCGAGACGCGAAAGAATCAAAACAACCGAGCAACCCAATCCGTCGCCATGACGACGACAACAGCGAAAAAAAAAACAAGCAAAAAGAAAAACCCGCTGATATATTTAAAATTCAGAAAAAATGTAATCAGCGTTTCTTTCGAAGAAAATTAGCCGTTAATTTGAAACGCGAGTGAGTTGCAGAAAAGATTTCAAGAAGGATAGACGTCTATGCAACTCTGCTGATAAAAAAGGCAGCTATGAAAAGAAAAAAATATATTTGTTGTCAACCAGCGTAAACTAAAGATCGGTCTATTTTTTTTCCTCTTCTCATTTGTCAGTCATAAAGATATATCTATATATATATATATATATATATATCGAACCAATGTGAGAGAACTATTAAATGTCGAAAACTCAGAAATCTCGCTATAGTTTGATAAAAAAAAATATCGCCCGAAAGAAAAAAGAAAAATAATAAAAGGGAAGAAGGAGAAATATAAACAAAGAAATAAAACAAAAGAGAATATTAATGTAAGGGGCGTAACCCTGTAAACTATTTCTGTTATAAATTTGTCTTCCCAGTGACATAAAAGGGAGCAACTCTGTAAGTTATTTCTGTTGTGAATTCGTCTTGTTTTTTTTTTTTTATTGGGAGCTCATAAAAAAGAGAAAGGAAAAAGAGAAGAAAGACTTATGAACTTCTCTGACCTACCATTTCTTCCAGCGACAGAACAGCCGATTGCTAAATAAATCTATCTAGTCATCTGATATCTATTTTATATAACACGCAAACCTATAGTTCGTGTTTAAGTCGAGAAGAGCATATAATTGTTACTCCCATTTAAAATGTTCTTTTTGATAGAGGGAGTCAATTAAATACGGACTGGCGCGTAGCTCCTCGCGTCCTTCCACGCAACCTGAAGAAATTATTTTTCTTTGAAATTAATTTATCACGATCGGATAATAAAGCTAACCTAAGAATGAGGCACATCACGCAAGCAAAGAAAATATTAGAATCTTACATATAAAATCATGCGAAACCTGTAATCTAAAAACAAGTAGAAATATTTTTGCAATTATAATTGTTTGTGTGAAAATATTAAATAAACAATGCTTAATTCAAAGTTAGTGAAATTAATTTTTCTTCGAGCTATATCGAATTCACTAATATGGACTTTAGGGGCATTTTTCGTAAGGTTTCTTACGTAAAAATTGAAAAAAATAATAAATAAATTTATGCATTTTTACTACTGAAAAGCATAACTTTGGTAAAGGTATTTTTTTTTTAACAAAATAATACATTTCCACTACAGTTTAAATAAAAATAATGGGTTCATTCTGTGATCATTATTTAATAAATATTGAAAATTTCATAAAAATTCGTTAATTTTTAAGTAAAGAGAAGGATAAAAAATATTTATACATTTTGAGCATCGGCATTTGTTTTGCACCTACATAAATAATACTTAACTATATGTCTTAATGTCACGTTGCAGTTACAAAGTAAAATAAATAAATAATAATCCAGGTCGGCATTTTTTCTTTTTTTTTTACAAAACGTTTTTATTACCTTTATTTTCGATACTACTTAAAATCTCTCGCTGGCAAATTTTACCTGATTCGTGTTTCTCCTTCCTCCAAACGCATGCCGGTCACAGCCGGCCCATTCTCGTCTTCGACTCTACACGTCTATTTTCTTCGACACACACTATGCTTCTCCCTCGAACACGTGGTGCATTTTTCTCTCCCTTTTCCTTTTTCTTCTCGCGCACACTTCCGAATTTGCATATGCGATTTTTCGACTGCCGCTGCTGCTATTGCTGCTGCTGCTAATCTCTTCACAAGCCAGCCATCCCCACTGCTGCTGTTACTTTCCCACGCGTTCATATACACTATGTTACATATTTTCTAATCTTGAGTAAAATCCATTATGATTTTCATTCTAAAAAATTTCAAAAATCAAAAGCTTACAGGATCTGCAGAAGAAATTTAAATTCATATGCAGAGTGTCCCAATAAAATGTATACACTTTAAATGACCGTAAAATCAACATTTATTATAAGAAAGAAAAGTTTCACACATCAAAATACTGTGAACAAATATAGAAACCAGCTAATTATGGAACGTGTTTAAAATGTTGGCCATTGTGGTCCATGAAGAGCTAACAACGATTACTGATTGAATTGAATACCTTCCTAATTAAGCCAATTGATATGTTGACACATCTTCTTTCAATGGTTGCTTTCAACTCATTCATTATAGCTCGTTTTGTGGTGCGACCCCTGTGATTAACATGCCCCCCATCCCCCACCCACCCCCAAAAAAGAGAAAAATCCATTGAGGAGGGGGTCAAATCTTTTAAGTGTGGACAGTACTTGATACTTTCTCTTCGTCCTATCTATTTGTTTCGCAGATGACTATCAAGATATGCTCTTACGTCATGATTATAGTGGAGAAGTGATTCATCCTGCTGGAAGTGCCATTCTGTATTCCTAAGCATCCCTTGAGAACGTGGCATAGCGTATTCATGTAGCAAGTTGAGATAATTTAAAGAGTGTATGCATTTTATTCGAACACCCTATCTTTTTTGCTTAATAAAAACGTTTTAATCGCTGTCGTACATTTGAGTACTGTTGACATGACGTACCACATTTTTAGTAGAGAGTGACTTCTAGCAATTAGATTACACCCAATAAACGCACCTTCACCTTCTTTTTGTCTTTTTTTGCTAGAAAGTCATCAAGGCCCAAAGACCACTCGAGGGTAAGAGGTAACGAGTGTCGGGTGGCCGCTGATGATCGGTAATAGTTTAGATTGGTCAGAATTTGATTATTTAATAATATGGCACAAGAACAACTTGTATACATTCGGCTTGAAAATAACCATGGTAAAATCACCGAGAAACAGTTCTGCAGTTCCATAGCTCTAGGAAAGCAACCTTGATCATGAAAATTTCGTTTCGTGTTAGGCACAGATAGAGAGTTTGGGAAATTGTCGACAGTGGTTGCAGTTAGTCGAGTGTTTATTTCATATGTTTTAATGCGAGTATAGATTGAATTCAGTCGAGCACCTACCATAAAAACGATGGAGCACAGACTCGCAACGCCTAATTTGTGAAAAAGAGGTTTATATTACTGGAACTTAAGGATAAAAAGAAACTCGGTGCTTGTGTATTATTTCGAATTTGTCACAACGTCAAAAGTAACGAGAGGCAATCCTTCAAGGTAATACCACCTCCTTTTAATTCCGTTATCTTTCAGTATTTCTACTCAAACTTAGGATTACAGTTGAATAAAAATTAAAACGCAGTTGTGTTATATCAAATTCATCACAGTGGCTAAAGTAACGAGAGGCAATGCTCTTGGGAAGTAACAACTATTTTCTAAGGTGGAGTGGGTTTAATACCTGTTACCTGATGCATGCCGATGGGACTGATCAAGGTGTTCTGCGACGAACAATCTCTTTGATTATAAATTTATGTTTTAGCAGATTTTATTTTTTGTATTTCCTCCTGGACTTTTGGTTAGTAATCAAATTAAAGATGGGCACGTGTGTGTATGTGTTTATAAGTGTGGCGTCTGCAATAGACTGCATAAGAGCAGAGCTGGTCTAAAAAGCCAGCTCCGATCCCACAGAAGATAGGAAACGTATCTTGATCACCTCTCCACATGTATATATGTATGTGTGTATAAATGTATATATAAAAAATTAATCAAATAAAACAAATTATAAAACGAATTACATAAAAATAATAAAAGAGAATATTTTAATAAGTACATGGAAATAGATAAATAATCAATAATAAAGATGGTCTTCTTCTATCAAGAAATGGCGATCACCAAATATATATATGTATATATATATATATATATATATATATATATATATATATATATTGTGATACATTTATTAAAATGTATAATTTATTATTTTATTGATTTTTAGCCGAGAGGAGATATATTTTCACTATATTTTATTTGCTGTGTATTCTTTGCGCCAAAAGATGCATTCTCGTCTGCTCGTTCACATTTTGTAAACAAAACAGAAAAAAGGGGAGGAGGAGGCCTTCGAGCAGGAGGAGAAGGAAGAGACAGAGATACTGTGAACGAAGGGTGGAAGAGGAAAGAGAAAAGAAAGCTCATGGACGAGAAAGAGATGAGAGAGAAAAGATAGAGAGATAAACTGTATAGGGAAAAAGAGAGATAGACCGTATAGAGAGAGAGGGGACTGAAAAAAGTTGTCAACAGGCAGTGAAGCTTCGTGCTTCAAAGCGACAAGACGTAAGTCAGCGAAGGTCGGGGTGGTGAAACCAGTGAAAGGCGACGGCAGCGTGGTAGAAGCGTCGACCAGGTAAATATCAAAGACACAAGCCGATGTTGGCGGCGACGGTAAAAAGAATCCGTTTTGATCAGCGGTCAAAGTTAAAATATTGATTGAAGAAAAGAATGAACCCAGCGAAGGAAGGATCAAAGGAGCAGCGAAATATTTACCATAAATCAAGGGCTTCGATGAGCTTCAGAAACGAATACTTGGAGCAACACGTGTGTAATGAAACGTAAACAATCCGAAGGACAGAAATATGAAAACTAACCTGCGCGCGCGTAATCAAATATAAACAATTTACAGGAAAGAAATATATATAAAAAAAAAAAGAGACAAAAGAAAGGTTACATTTCAAAGGACATTCAATGAGTTTTTAAACCAAAACTTTCATTTCTCCAGCATCTCTCTCTTACCCTAGAATCTGTATCTAATTGAGCAGACGATTTCTTGTTTTATGTGAACATTGGCTGTTGATATATTTTTCTCTCGGTAGAATTTGAATCATTAAATCATTTCATTTAGTTAGACATATTTAATTTAATTTTCTTGAATTGAATTTTATTTATTTTTTATATAAATAAAAGTTTTATTTTTCGACGATATTGTCCTCGTTATTGCTTATGTGATTTCGCTGTCCAGTACATTTTATTGTTGTCTTCGAGACGGTTATCCCATTCCCATGACAACGCATTATCAAGAAACTTGGGAAACTTTATTTTTTTATATATTTCGTTGCGTCATCCATCTCTACCGTCCCCCGTGGGGCTGGGATACGTCGTAACAATATATATATATATATTTCATTAATATGCGATCTTACTTTCTTTCCAGTATTTGTGTATACAAACAATAACTTACACAGCCGCCGCCGCAAAAGTTCTCCCCTCTACGTAAGTACGTTACCGCGAGGATACTCGGTGACGTCACCTCACATGCATTTACATACGCGCATTCGCTCTGTTAACGACGAATAGCTTAAAATAAAGAGAGATACTATGGTTATTTGTGGAGAATATAGTTTATGTTATGCACTTCTTTGGTAAGTTAATGTTTGAGCTGTAGATGAGAATCTGTATTAAATACTCGGATATATATGCATCTGATGTAGACATCAAGTATTACGCACGGAACGTTTCTGAAAACAAACTGACGTAAAATGAAAACAAAGGATATACAGACGGTCAAATACGTCCCGGAAATTTAACTTTCACAACTTAAAGATAAGTATTAGTGACAAACGTTGGATAGAGATAACATACTCTCTTCTGCTGCTACTCCTTTTTTTTTTTTTTTTTTATTACATTTTCACCCCAAACAAGGCAAATTGCCACTTTGGTGTAGGGGGCTACTATCAGGGGCAACAACTACTGGGGTACTATGTAGGGATTTGGGCAGCAAGGTGTCGGTTCACGTTACACTTGAACTTCTGCACGTCAGTACTGTTGGGGAAGCAGGGACCTGGAATGGAATTCCAGAGTCTTGCGGTTCTGGGGAAGAAACTATTGGAGTTTTAACTTGATACAACGTAATAACGTTGATACACCAGTTCTAGTTAGATCACTGAAGTTGTCATGTTAAGCCTGGTCAGTACTAGATTAGTGACAATCTGTAAATACCAGACGCTGTATATAGGTAGATATCGACACCTTGATGCGAGAACTGCAAAAACTAACGTTGTCATCTCCCATTCCAGGAATATATATGCGTATGGTGACCGCCTGTGAATGTGATATTCTCTTGAGCTTTAACCCGTTTAGAGTGAATGTCGCTGCTTTCCTTAATATCCTCCTAACGTTTTTTTTATTATTATTTTGTGGGAGGAGGTGCTGTGTACTAACAGAATCTGACAACAAAAAAACGCCAAAGTTATGACGTCACATGACTAGCATATCCCTTATTTGCGGTGTTCTGTTTCTACATAAGTCAAATTTGATTTATTTAACTTTCTGACATTTCCAATTCCAGATGTCTCCAAATCAACCTAATATATAACATTAGTAGATTACCCACTTTGTACGTCTATCATGTTGGGTCCCGGGAGTTCGAGGTGATCACGTGTTTATTCTCTTTTATATCGGTCCTAACCTGTTTACTGGTATCTGTCGGGTTCTTATCATACAGAAGGAAAAAAACGTAAAGAATAATTAAATGTTATTGATCCATTGATTCATACTATTTCGGAGATTATAGACGCATAACTGCATCCAATAATTCGAGATAAGAATTATTATCTATATTTCCCTCAATACAATAAAAATTGAACCTATGATGTTTCCAATAACGTCCTCGCATCTCTGTAAAAAGCTTCGTCTATCAGTCGCGTTTGAGTTTTCAACATTTTCATCGCTAAACATGAAACCTTTAGAAAATCTCCATTCTAGTCATTATGCGAGCAACCGGACTCCGGAAAAAGTATTTAAAAAAATTACCTAATAAATATACTTGGTGAAGCAAGTGCAAGATATATACAAAAATGTGCACTTAGAGGGACGGTTAGAATCTATAGAAGATATCGGGTGAATGTGTGGCGTACTTATGCTCCATTCCCAACTAGAACAAAATTAGAACATTACAAACTAAAGTATATTAAACGGACGCATCTTATTTTAGATGCGTCCCTGCATTGTTTTAATAGGTTTTGTCCGTCGATTTCTGTTGGACAGTGAAGTTTAGGTTAAAAATAGCATTTTCCTGGGGGGGGGGGGTTACTATGGTGACATTTTATCTGAACCTTAGTTCTTTCCTTTGCAAAAGATCTAGCTACTTTGCATTATCTTTTAAACATTTATTTTAATTAATTCCCTGTTAGACTTTTGTTGGTTTTTTTTTTTGGGGGGGGGGTTTCTATTGAGATGATCATCTTTAGTTAATTATTATGTGTAATTATATTCATGCAGATATTATACATGTTTTATACTTGCGTAATATTCGAGTAAAAAGGTTATAGTAAACAAAAATCTCTTTCTATATATATATTTATGTACGCGTATATTTGTTTTAAAAATTTTGCCTACGAAACTCCTTTGTCAGTTTTTGGCCTACAGACATGAAACTTATGATATGGTGTATTCGAACCCAAGCCGAACTTTTAAGTTGGGTTTTAGACGGGGAAAATCGGTGCAAAAGTGTGAAATTTTTGAAAAAATGGAATTTGCCAGGTAAATATGCATGCATAACGTAATAGTTATTGGTTCATGTTTTAATTTTTAGCCTTGCAATAAACATGTCTTCATAGCTCAGACATTAACGTCAAAGGAAAAAGTAAATCGTAAGCTAAACATTTTTGTTTCGATTCTCGGTGTTGGCACACGAGTCATTTATTTATTTATTTATTTATTTTTTTAGCTTTTTAGATCATTAATATATATTGGGTCCAATATAATATAATAATAAATACGAAATTTGCATTAATTAAAATGTCATATTTAAGCGTATTTTACGGGAAATGACGGGCAATGCCACGCTGCTTGCCGGTATCAATATAACCAAGGCTAGAACAAAATTAAAATCGTCCAAGTTTATTC
Organism: Euprymna scolopes; assembly: GCF_053919585.1. Taxonomy (NCBI): domain Eukaryota; kingdom Metazoa; phylum Mollusca; class Cephalopoda; order Sepiida; family Sepiolidae; genus Euprymna; species Euprymna scolopes. The sequence continues at coordinate 158,821,546 of NC_136484.1, read as the reverse complement.
ATGAAAATTATCTCCTCAAAAAATAATCATCCAGTCAATTGCGCTATAATTTAAGAACAAAAAATGAGCAGAATTCATTCTTATTTGATTGATATCAAAACCTTTTGTGAATATTTTATTGATTGCATTTTTATAAAGAATTTTTTACGAGCGGGGATCACCGCTTATCAAATCCCAAAGGCCATTCAAGGATAAGAGCTAATGAGTGTCAAGTGACCATACAGTGATTTTCGGTAATGATGAAACTTCGGTAGGGTTTCGTTCTTTAAGAGAACAACTCAACAATAACTTGTTTATATTAGAATTGGAAACGATTATGTTATAGTCTGCTAAAAAGCATTCTCGCGGTATCGTGTTGCACAGACGAGTAATTCTAAAAATCAGACTTAGCTGGTGGAATTTTCGTTTGGTTTTAGACACAGACAAGCGTAAGGGAAATCGTTGACAGTTGTAGCTAGACAAGTGCTGTTGCGAATGTTTTATAAGGGGACATTGATTGGAGCTCAGTCGAGCACCTGCTATGAAAATAACGCTAGAGCAGATATAGACTCGCAACGTCTCTTCTGTGATAAATAGGGGTTGGGGGGGGGGAGAAAGGTCCTTTTCCACTTGATTTCAAAGCTGGTTTTGTACCCTGTCAGACATTTTCCTTGTTAAACGTAGATCGAATTGACATATCTAAAAAAAAAAAAAAATGAGCCGTTGTCATTTGTGTTATTTTGATTTTTAAGATAATTGTTTTTATCTTAGATACGATTCTCACAACCACCTTCGACCTGCTTTAGGTACATCTTACCGAACTCAGAAATCGATTGCCATTTTCATTTCATAAAAAATCTCCTGTGTTTCCTTTCCAATACAAAACCTGATCACTGTGCGACACGCAAAATGTTCTATTTCACACCTAACTCAGTTCAAACACCTGTAAATCAGAAGCCACAAGTAGTGCAGAGTTATAATTTGCCACATAAACCATAGAGATATAAATTATCATTAATTATTCAGAAAACTTTTGGACCGAATCAATCACAAACCTCCTTTCGCTGTTCTTGTTAAACTCAGGAATTCGTTGCGCCAAGATTTCATCTGCATACAAACCTTTGACAAAATAGATAAATTAAAAAATAACCAATTCTATGTGACGGTATTCTGAAAGTTGGAGGTTCGATCCTCACTACAGTGGCTGCTAAAATTATAATTAAGAGTCACATAATATTTGCACCTGGTTATGGTTGACGTAATGAGACCATCTGCTATAAAGAATTAAAGGGTTCCATTTTTTTTATTTTTTCAGATTCCAGAGTTCGACAAGAAACACCTGAAGAAGGTGGAAGGTTACATTGGTAGATTAATAACGTCCAAGATGAAAACAGTAGTCTGGATAATACAAAATATCAATCCTCATCTTCAAAGAAATATACTCATATTTTAGCTATCGCTAAAAAGCTGTCTTTTTGGTATTGCGAGTGTAATTAATTAAACACATCATGACAAGAGAGGGAGTTTGACATGAAATGTTTTTGAAAGATTGAAAACGCTATTGAAGTGCAAAGACTATTCCGAAGAGAATTTGCAAAACCGCCACCTACGCGCCGAATCATTGTGCGCATTAGAGACAAATTTAAACAAAGTGGAACTGTCGAAAACATTAAGAAACGTCCTAGACGACCGCATACATTTATGAACTCTGGAAAAGAACATGTTCAGGGAACACTCGTTCGATCACCAGAAATCACTTCAACAAACTGTTTCATAACGTTTGTAAATCTCTTAATGCGCGTTATCAGCGTTGTTTGGACAATAATTTTCATCAATTTGACCAATTGCAAACATGATTCTTCAATTACATTTTTCTTTTATTCGAAGTTATTCGAAATAACTCTGTTGTATAGTGGGTGAGAGATATTGTTCTTATAATGGCACCCGTTTTAAACGTATAAATTGTGTGTATTGTTGTTTAGCCAGGGGATATGCTATCGATGTATAAACTGAGTTATGTTGTATCCGAGAGTTATCAGACGGATATATATTACAGTTCATATTTACGTAAAGGTATCATTTTTTATCAGAAGAATAATATATTCTACATACCTCTTCTTTCTCCAAGAGTTCTATCTTCACTGCTGGGCTCTGTAATAAAACATGAAATGACTAACACCGTAACCAATTGAGATCTGTTATTCCTTCTTCTGTGAAACCACAAAACAACACTATATTTTTAAAATATAAATTTATTTCAGTTGTCTCAAATGGTCTTCACAAACAGTCTGCATTTCGTATCTACATTCTTGTTCTTCACAGCCTTGAAGCACGTCTGTTCACTTCCGTGACTAAACTTAAACTCTTCTCCTCTCTCTTACCTTTCCGACCTCTTGACCTCTTCCTCGGTTCTGTTACGTCATCATTTAAAAGCACACGTCTCTCGACGTGCGACCTTTTCACGTATGCTTGCCCAAGGTTATTTTGTTTATTTAACCTAGCTAATTTATGTAAACATCCTCAGCTAAAACCCATTGCTACACTTTATTCTATAAATAATAAATAACTCCCAATATAAACTATTTTAGGAATATCATTGAATAGATAGATAGACAGATAGATAGACAGATAATAATTAAACATTTTAACCGTGTTATTATGTAACAACTCTGTTAATAAATAACGATTTTATCGTCATTCGAAGGGATAGTATTTTTTTGCGACACCCTGTATAATACCGTTCTGATTTGCTTCCATGTTAGAAATCATAGGGTTATTTGCCAAGAATTTCTCTATACAAAAAAAAATAAGTTGTATGAATGATTTCAAAGACGAAACCTGCTAAAAAAAGAGACTGGTATCTTTTTAGTACCTGACATGTTTCGTTTATTTCAGAACTTCATCAAAAGGCACATTGACATAATCTGATTGCACAGATAAAAGAGGGGCGTTTTTATACACTTGGCAAGACAACTAAGCGGCCATGTGTAAAGTTCTTAAATGCCGCCTCCGCGAAAGTGTCCAACGATCGTGAAGGTTATTGGCGCTAGACGGAAATACGGCACCTGTGGGCGGTACAAAGAATAGAAGGAATAAAGAAAAACAAAGAGGGCGGAAGAAAAAAAAACCTGGATTGGGGCATAGAAGAATGAAAATCAAAAGAAATAAAATATTTATGTGATGAGATATATATTTGTTCGTCTTATGAATAACCATGAAAAGTTCCAGTTTTGTTTCAGCTGTTTTTAAACTTGCTATTCGTTGACTAAATGATCGAATATATGCCTCATCACATAGCACTACTTTTTTTTTGTCTTTCTTCCTCCGCTCTTTTTTCTTTCATTTTTCTTGTAAAGTCGGTAAAGGCTCTGTGCCTTGTGCTTTTTACTATTGTAAGGATACTAGCAGATATACCCGGCGTTGCCCGTAGTAAATCTGTAACATATTTCTATTAAAACTTCTATCTATATCCCTTTTTATGCATCTCTTTATCTTTTTCCTCTCTTATATTTTCCCATTCTTTCTTCTCCACTCAACCCATTATCCCCTCTGAACATACACGCAAACAACTCTCTTTTATATAGATTCCTCGACGAAGAAATAACTCATTAATAAAAAAAATCAGTTACTTACCTTTAATATAGTTAGTTATAATTAGCTGAAAACCCGACATCCTGACGAAATCTGCGGCGATTTAATGGTCAACTAATGAACAATTATTTACTAAATTTTAGATATTATTCATCCAGAGTAACGTTGGTCAAGAATATATCAACTTTGTGGATGTTTGTTTTGTAGTTCTTAACTTGAAGCTGAACATATACACACAGACAACTATCCTTTATATTGTAGTTGTATTTTATTTAATATTTTAAAAAGTGTATTTTAAGAAACCCCTAGTTACTTGCATGTACACAAGGCTAAAGTTGTTGCGTGTCTTTGACAGGGCATAAACACTACGGGATGACGTCATAATGAATATGGGGTTGCTTCTGATAATAGATATGAACGTGCGATGTAACATCTAGGCGATCTCTCGGGGCTAGTTCGCCCAAATAGCATTTAGCCGGCCAATGTTTAGTATGAGACGTGATATATTGCGGTCGATAATACTTTTTTTTTCATTTCTTTGCTTATATATGTGCGTGTGCGTTTGTGGGTATATGGAATGCTATTATGTGATCGTTCATTAGATATGATTTCACGCAATTTTTTTAGTGTTCTTATGTGATTTCCTGTGGTTCGTGGTCCGTTTTCCGCATTCCTTGTAGTTGTCGTTTCCGTCCACCCTCTCATCCACCCTCAATTTCTCATATTTCTGTGCTATTCATCATAAGGATTTCAATATTTGTAGTATTCGTTTGAGTATATTTATTAACTGTTGGAGACGCTCCTCCATGGGATTAATAGACTATCTGATGACGACACTTCCTCTGATGACGTCACTTCCTGTAATGAGTACCTGTGCGCGGTAGTCAGATTGGTACGCGGCCAAGGAGGTCGTGTGCAAACACCCAACAGTTGCGTAATGGTATTGCTCAACCCGCCTTGCCTGTAATATATGTGAATACATGTTTGTTTCTAAAAGTCCTGTGTTCCTTTCGTTTTATTACCATTTAACACCATAACATTAAGGAAATTTAAATTGAAGAAGGTAGTGTAATTTAGAGAAGCAATGTAACGAATAAACGCAAACTGAAGCAAATTAAGATATGATGGTGGAATAAACTATGCAGGTTCATCTTTATTGATAATATATATATATACTGATTTTTCCATGTATATATATATAAACACTGGGCAATGCTTCAATCAAACTACATCAACTTATTATTGATAATTTGAATATCGCTGTTTGTTCTAACCTTTTCTGTTTATCGAAAATAGCTGTCGTGGCCAAGTTTTCATTTTGCACGTAATTAATTTTCCTAAGACAACTTTTAAATGCACCTCGAATTAATCTTGTATCAGCTTCTTCGATGGTTTGCTTATTGTCCACCTATTCTCAGTTGTGTGGTTTTGCGATTTAATCTAATTTGGAAGTTCCGAGTAAATACCTAACTCTCACTTAGTCGGTACTGCTAAGGAAGTTTCGTCTCGATTATGTTAAATTCCACTGTTTCCCTTTCTCTTTTTGCTTTGTATATGGTATTATCTATTATATCATGAAAAATTAGGTCTATTTATTCAAATATCAGTTCAATGAAAAGGACTACTTATACCAGCGAAATCGCCTACAGCATAAAACCAAGCTTATAAGCCATTCTATTTCATAGTAAGTTATAGGCGTGGCTTCGTAATGTTTTAACGAAGATAGGATAATCAAACTGGCAGTATATTTTTATAATTGAAAATGCGTTCGATAAATTCGCAACACATTTGCCAAATTTAAGTACCTACTCTTGATACTTGTTGCCATCCATTTTAGAAGACAACGAAGTTCTGTGCTTCGGATTAGTCCACTTATGAATTGCTGTGACAGTGCAAGCCTATCCTAGATCGGCAGGTTTTGTTATAGCATGTAGGTGCTGTCAGGTTGCAGAAAGCTCTGTAGTAGCTCTCTGCAGTCTGTGTTCCATGCTTTTCCTCTACTGATATTCTATCCTTCCTCGTTTCTTTTGAAGCATGCATTCCTAACTCTACTCCAGTGGCTGCGATCTTCAGCTGCAGACTCCCAGCTAGTTTGATTTATGCCATCTTCCCTTATGCCTCGGTTTCGAGCATCTTTGTAGCATGTTCCTGCTGGTATGGAGTCTTACTTAAATAATAAACTGCGATAACCATTGAGTATCCCAGGTATACAATGAGGTACAATTATAATACAATAACAACGAGTTTTCAGTTCAAAACTGAGAAGAATTCCACCAAATGTATCATGAAATACTCTTCACATAGCATGTGTCATAAATGGAGCCAAATTATGATATTACTATATTAAGTTTTTTTATTATTATTTTGTTGTTTTAATGTCATGGTTATGTACACATTGTTATAAGAAGTGTGTAGTCTCATTAAATTCATCTATAATATAAAAGGCAAAGTGTGTGTGTGTTTGTATGCCTCGCAAAAACTTTCGATACACGACATCAGTATCGTTTATGTACACATTTTATAAGAAGTGTGTAGTCTCATTAAATTCATCTATAATATAAAAGGCAAAATGTGTGTGTGCGTGTGTGTGTGTGTGTGTGTGTGTGTGTGTGTGTGTGTGTGTGTGTGTGTGTGTGTGTGTTTGTATGCCTCGCAAAAACTTTCGATACACGACATCGGTATCGTTTTCAACCCTGATCTTTCGGATGAGAAATATCGAAAAATTGGCCATAAACATTCATTCCTTCGCCCTCAACTGGACAGTTTTTACCAGGATGGGGTCGCTTTTTTCGCCGATATTTTAGCAAGTCCTCGTCACCGTTGGATTAACTGCGCCTAATTTCAACGCTCTTGACTTCCGGTTGCACGATGGAAACATCGGCTAAGACATTACTTTTTTTCCGCCTTCGCGTTACAGGTTCGAGCCTGCCTGCCAACTACCACTTTTTTTAACACCTCTCTTTACCTAAACTGCCTACTGTTGTTTTGATCCCGCCCCCCCCCGCGCTACTACCATTTCTTTTTCCCCCTCCCCGGGGGGTTCCTTACTACACCTTCACTGGGCAGCGCCAGGGACCCCCGCTAGTTTTAAATAAATATCAATAGATATTTCTTGAATCGGCACTCATTATACACGCTAACACAAACAACGTAATGGCTGACAACGTACATCGAATCGTCTTTAATCACCAAGCTAAACTTGTTTCATTTAATCCTGTTAAGGCGCAGATCGTATCTTTCAAACGTAGGCGTATCCTTTTTCTTCCTGGGATTTTCATGTCTATTTTTTTTTTTAATTCATACATCAGGTTCATTGTGCTTTCTGCTTTTCGTAAAGTCTGTTCTCTCTATTGATCCAAACAATTTCTCATACCCGTGAATATTCTATATTTCTACAAATCTACTATCGGACCTTGTATGGAGTATTGTTGCCATATTTGGGCTAATAAATTCCTGTTCCTTTTGAGAATTCTTAATAAGTTGCAGAAATATATTTGTAATTTGATTGATTCTACCATTCTTTCTTTTCTACATCCTCCCATTCACAGGATTACTGTTGCTAGTTTGTTTTTTTGTTTTTTTTCTATAAATACTATTATAACATATGTTGTTTTAGAATTGTTTTTATTGGTTTCTTTGTTTTATCTCGTTTTACTTGTTAATATAGTGATATTGTAACTCGTAGATCTGCATCAGATATTTTAACATTTAACGTTTGTTTTTTTAAAAGAAAAAAAATTCTTCCCACGTCATACACGCATCACGTATTTTCACATTTTCAATTCTGAATTTGTTCTTTTATACTTTTCATTAAATTGATCATCTTGAGAAAATCTTTGAATAAAGACGAAATGTTGATGAACATATAAAACCTTTTTTATTTTTTATTTCTCATTAAATTGTATTATAATTTCCATAGCTACCATATGTCATAGACATGTGTGAATGTGCATGCATTTCTTTGTATACGATATACTCTTATCTTTAAGGAATTTAGCGACCATTATGAATTTTAAAACTCGATTGTTCTGCATGATGTGATATGTATTTTGTTAGTTTTATTCAGGTATGCAAAGAGGGCGCGGGCAGCTTTCGTGAAAATTTAGATACTATTGATTTTGAAAATTAATTAAACAGAAACCATCGGATTTGTTCGTAATATTTTAAACTGAAATTCTTGGAGTTATCAATACAAATTAAGAAAAGAAAAGAACGGGGAACGAAGAAAATAGTTTCTTAAAAATTATTTACCCGGTGTATAGTTGGTGATACTAGCAAATAAAATAGTTAGCAATATCACATTTAGAAATCAAAAAATCTATAAAAAATTAAGTTTTATAGCACGAACTACTATCTTAATAACAAAACATTTTGTATCAAGTTTCGTTAAATAAAAAGGAAAACTAACTTTACTTTATATATTAGATAACGTGTAATTAGATTGTAATATATAACTATTTGCCAGATCTTATGTTGTTCTGCGGTATTTTTAATTTAATATTTACTATTACTGGACATCTTTTGAAAAGTACGTTCGAAGATGTAATTCTTTTTTTTTTTTACTCGCAAATGTTGATTAAAAGAATTGTCATTTCACTGCGGATGTCATTCTCTAAAGCAGTAATCTTGTGTAAGCAAGAATGCATTTAATGAAAAATTAGTCTGATGATTAGATTTGCATTACCTACGGAAGTGTAATATTTAAGTTTTCTTAGAATACTCACGAGACAGAGAAAAAAAAAGAACACAGTGTAAGTTCAGTTGACTAGAAAGTATAAGACGTTTATATGTACTGGTGGTCGTTTATATTTACTGGTGGTCGTTTATATTTACTGGTGGTCGTTTATATGTACTGGTGGTCGTTTATATGTACTGGTGGTTGTTTGAACTTCCTACCTGAACCTTAACATCTGCGTAAAAGTGCGACGTGGCTAATCGTTTAGCAAGCGAATGAATTTCAAGAACGGCAGTTTGTTTTAGGATATGAATCTTGTAGGGTTCCACAGACAGATTTTTTTGGAAATATTTTTTGCTCATTAAAGTTCCGTTTATTTGTACGAGTAGGTATACAGACGAATAAATGGAAAATTATTTACAAAGGTAGTACCGAAATAATATTTTTGTTGTTGTTTTTTTTTTTGGGGGGGGGGGTTGCTGTTTTTTGTGAATGTATTACAAGAGGAGGAACGACATATTTGAGCTCGTTCGAGTACATACAATGAACAGTATCGATAGAATAGAGAAATACTAACTTCTCTCCTGTTATTATGTACGAATGCGCGAATAAGAAAGAAGTAGGTTATCTTACGTTCTCTTTTTTGTTTCGTTCATATTGCATAATTTAATTTACTAAAGATTTATGATTGAAAATTGGGAAATAATCTCTATTTGGATAAGTATGAAGCGATAATTAATGTGAACGAATGATAGATATAATCTATCATTCGTTCATATTAATTATCGCTTCATACTTATATAATATTATAAAAAAAAAATAATATAATGATATTACGCATCCGTGGTACTATTAAGCAGTTTTTCAAATCCTCGTCTCAAAACATAAAATCTCGCTTGCATGAATAGTTTATTTTATGGCTATCTATTTCACGTTATCTTAATAGTGTGCCAATGTAGAATTATCATGTGAATTTAATATAAGGAGAATGCTATTAGTGTTTAATTATTTTTTTTAATTATTAATTTCTGAATGAAGACAATGAAAAATCAGTATTTACTGTAAGGTAAGCAAATTATGCAAGAGCATTGTTAACACAGCTGCCATTGTAAACAAAAGTGATCAATTATAACTGCAATGGGCATCCGTAATGTTATTAAGTGGTAAAGAAACGATAAATACGCTGAATATATGCTACACATGAAGCGGGTATAATATACGATCGATGAATTAGATTGGAATTTATTGTATTATTTTATGTTTTCACATAGTTTTCTTTGGCCGATATATATATATTTTTATATACCGTACTTTGGGGTAATTGCGCCAAATCCGGGGGTAATTGCACTAACTAAAAAAGTGCTCTTTATATGCGTGGTTGCCAAAAGAGCACTTTTAGCTAGTTGGCGCAATTACCTCGGACTTAGCGCAATTACCCAAAAGTACAGTACTTTTTTTATATATAATCAATGAGTAACGATTAAGAATTAAACTCTTATTTTTCCAGCTTAAATGATATTTTGATCTAAATCTTTAAATTTGGTTAACTTAGTTTTATATATTAGATTATAATGTATAAGAAATGTGCTGTCTTCTTAACGGAAATATAATCCTCTTAGTTGTAAAACACATAAGAAACAAATCAAATTAGCGGTTTGATTCTACTAAAGATAGTGGAAGACCGAAACACTTTTCTTTTTCTTTCTCTGTCTCGACATTAACCAATGAAATGCTGCCAAGAGAGTCATCAAAGAAGCATCAAAACTGCTAGGAAATAGTTTTACACACTTCATTATTTACACAAAAATCCTCTTCATCTACAACCACACGAAAGATTTATCGGATTTCTTTATGTGCTGCATATATCGCTAAGTCATAATACTAGAGAAATCAAGCAGCGTTATAAGAGAGTAACAAATGCAAATTATGCTAGAAAATGATTGATACTTCTAAGGCATGCAAATTATATATATATATATATATATATATTTAATTATTTTTTTACTATCTTTCCAGAAATATTTATATCATAGTTTTGTAATAAATATTAATGTCTTTTAATACCTAAAGACGCTAGTGTTTAATGCTTACGCAACGCAACCATCAGTGCAGGAAGTGATAATTACTGTTGGTCCTGAGGCTCGCTCCCAGTCAATAAAGTCGACCTTGGCTTTACGGTCTGTCGCTCCTTTCCTCGGCCCCCAAGAATTAACCCTTTAATGAAAGTGATTATGATAATTCGGCGATGTGTCAAGATGATACTTCAATTTTTTTCAATAAACTGATCAACGCATGAATCTTGTGTCTATCATTAATCGATATATCAAAGCCTCGTTAATGCAGTGAAGGAGTCGCCACCTCCAATAAGGAAAAGAGTACAGCTCTCCATTCGCATGGCCATGCTATCAGTCTTCAGGTACAGAATAATGAGCACAGATTTCCTAACAAAGGCTACCACAATTACAGAAGCCTATTATGTTTCACTTTGGGGGAAATCAAAAGAAGCTATCGACATCAAGGGCGAATGCAAGATCAGCAAAGATATCCTCTTTCTGCAAGATAACACTCCAGTCTATAATGTGCATGTCGCCAGATCAGAAGCACGAGCAATGGACTATTCTCCTTACTCTCTTATCATTTCACCCTCTGACAGACCTCTTCCCAGCCATTACGTTATTTTATTTTAATTAAGTATTTCCCAGATGGTAAAGCTTTGATTTTCTAAGTCACATCGTAAGCGTGGAACAAACTGGGGTGTTCTACCAAAAACGATCTCGATAGCTGGAAGAAATGCGTAACTCTGGGTGGCCCCTATATAAAGAAAGACTTATAATTGCGATAAGTTTCATTGCTCTACTGCCATGAAAGTGGGTCAGAAACATTACTTAATGCGCTTCTTTCTTGTGTATATATATATATATATATATATATGTGTATATATACGTGTATATATATGTGTATATATATGTGTATATATGTGTATATATGTGTATATATATATATGTGTGTATATATATATGTGTATATATATGTGCATATATATATGTGTATATATATATATGTGTATATATATGTGTATATATATATATGTGTATATATATATGTGTGTATATATATATGTGTATATATATATATGTGTATATATATGTGTATATATGTATGTGTGTGTATATATATGTGTATATATATATGTGTATATATGTGTGTGTGTGTATATATATATATATATGTGTGTGTATATATATATATATGTGTGTGTATATATATATATATGTGTGTGTGTGTGTGTGTGTATATATATATATATATATATATATATGTGTATATATATATATATATATATATATATATATTCCTATGAATTGGGGGGGTGATATTCATACTAAAAAATATTTTTTCTATTTATTTAAAAACAAAATACAACTTTGTTATATATGGGTCGTGGAATTGCATTCATCTGCAAAAGATCTAGCTAATTTGCATTATCTTTTAAACATTCATTTTAATTAATTCTCTATTTTTTTTCGGTTTTCTCATGGGATGATCAGCTTTCGTTAACTTTTACGAGTTATTGCATTCATGCCGATATTCTACATGATTATATTGGCGTAATATTTGCATAAAAAGGTTACAGTAAACACAAACCTCTTTCTATATGTATTTATGTATGCTATATATATATTTTTGTTTTTTAAAAAATGCCTACCAAACTCCACTCTCAGGTTTTGGTCTACAGACACGAAACTTATGATATAGAGTATTCGAACCCATGCGAAATCTTATATTTGGGTTTTAGCTGGGAAAAATGGGTGCAAAAGTGTGAAATTTAAAGAAATGGAATTTGCCAGGTGAAGGTCGAACGACGGCATTACGAATATGCATGCGTAACGTAATAGCTATTTGTTCATGTTTTACTTTTTAGCTTTGCAGCACACGTGTCTTCATAGCTCAGGCATCAACGTCACAGAAAAAATAAATTATAAGCTAAACGATTCGATTCTCGATGGTGGCGTACGAGTTATTTTTTTTTTTTTTTAAACTTCATTATTGTATATTTGGTCCAATATAATATAATAATAAATACGAAATCTGTATTAATCAAAATATCATATTTAAGCTTATTTTACGACCGGGCAATACCGGGCGGCCTGCTAGTATGCATACATATATATATATGTGTGTGTGTGAAACTTGATAGATCTACATAAAAGTGTATTCTGTATAACAAATCTTGTTTTCTTTAATTATTTCCAATTCTATTCATACAATATTTATTATCAATGAGAGATTAAATAAAATTTTCTTATAAATATTGATGGCTATCGTACGGTTTATGTGTTTCTTTGTATTTCCCTTGTGAACGTGAATCTAATCAAAACGAAATCGTTCATTGGGAGCAAATAATCGCTTTCTTTTCACCTGATGTCCCAGCGGTTCATTTCCAAAAAGACGACCGCGTTTCACGTGACCCTAGCCGCCGATAAAGTAACAACGGCCGCGCGTTAATATAGAGTTGACCTCAGTAAGAAGCTCAAAGGAAAAGGAGAAGAAAAGAAAAAAATTCTTATCTTTTGAGTATATTTTTTAATGGAAGGATCGGGATGGGGATGTGGAGGGATAAAAACGAATTGGAAAAGATGGTTTTAGGCAATCAATATTCGATTAGGAGAGCGAGACATTTTAGTTCGTATCGTCTGTCTCTTAAAGGATATTTGTTACTGATATCTTGCAAGTTTGGAGTTGGATAAAAAAAATGAAAGAAGGAAAAAGAAATTACTACGGATATTTTCGTAGTATTTACAATAGAGTAACTTTTCTTACAGAAGAGATGTTACGAGACATTTTCTGCTCTATCGTTATTTTCATGGTAGATGTTCAACTGAGTTTCAATCTCTCGTCGCTCCTGTAAAACATTCACAATTAAACTTGCCTGGTTATAACCACTATCAATAATTTCTCCTTTCTCTCTTTATGCGTAAAACTAAACGAAAATTCCATGAACAAAGTTTCTTTCCTAGAAATATCGCCTATACTACGTGGCTTCTTTCTAGCTGACTGCAATGCAGTCATTTTCAAGCCCAATTTAAAAAAGAAATTGTTTAGGCGTACTTTTAAATAATCAAATTCTATCCAGTATCGACCATCTTACTAATCATCAGGATGTTCCTCGACTGAGCTTCAATCTATGGAAACCTGCAAAACATTCACAACAAAAACTCGTTTAACTACAACAACTATCATCAATAATTTTCATTTCTCACTCTCTTACTCAACCTAAAACATAACGAAACTTCCATAAGCAAATTTTATATTTTAGAACTATCCGTGTGTTGAACACAATGACGATAGCATGGTCGTTTTCAAGTCCAATGTAAACAAATCTTATTAAGCCGTCCTCTTTAAATAATTAAATTATGTCCCATGTCCATCATTACCAAGCATCACGTTGCCTTACTGGCCATCTGGAAATAATTAATCCTTATCGTTTTGTAGATTTTAGGTCTTGATACATATGTTCCTATTTAATTGCTTTCTCGCGAGGAGAAAGCTAAACACAGGATTAGATTTTTTTTTTAATGTGGAGAAAAATCCAACTCCTTTAAGCAGCGGTAGTTAGAGATATAGGCTTAGTTGAGAGTTTACCATAAAATAACGATAGAAGAAAGAAATACTAGAAATGTCTCTTCTCTGAGAAAGGGGTACTCAGGGTTATATCTATCTGCTTAAGATATCGCAAAATCGTACTCGTTAATTGGCTGACATTAAATGACTTCTAACATCGTTCCTCGCCTTGCTGCCAAGCTGGCTTTTGGGAAAAAGGGAAGATTCGTTGCTGGAAAAATGGCCGACCGTTCTTTATTATTCTAATAATACAATGAACAATCAAATAAATACAGCAAAGGAAACGTACATATTTTGAACCCTTCCGGGAAGAGTATTTATCTGGTGGTGGTGGTGGTGGTGGTGGTGGTAGTAGTAGTAGTAGTAGTAGTAGTAGTAGATGATGATGAATAAAAAGTGACAATCGAATGGAATCATGTTGATTACATGATTGATCAATTTAAAAATCGATTGAATAATTTTTCCCGGTTAATTAAAAAAATCGATTTTTTAATTTACATAGATGTCAAAATAAGTTAAATTTATGTTAATCGGTAAATAAATGGGAATATATTTCGTGTAATACTTTGCAAGCATATGTGATATTCTTATTTACTTGCCTTCCTACGAGGGCAATATTAGACACAAGGTCGGTTTTTTATTGTGGGGAAAATCCAACTCCCCAAAAAGGGGCACTCTGAATAGGAACAAAAATAAAAATTGTGTCAATCTAAAAGGATTTCTCCTCCACTGATCGAGGTCAGAAAAGGTGAAGTGTAGTATCAGAACAGATACTACACTTTGCTCCTAGCCAAAAGGCCCTACCTTTCTCTTGTATATTTTCATCTTATTGTTGATCCTGTCCTCTCTATATATCGTTCACTCTCTCTCTTTCTCTCTCTCTCTCTCTCTCTCTCTCTATTTCTTTATCTCTATATATATTTCTATCTCTTTCTCTCTGTCACTCTCTTTCTCTCTGTCACTCTCTTTCTCTCTGTCACTCTCTTTCTCTCTGTCACTCTCTTTACCTGTATCAGTTACGTTCTCGTTCTTTCTCCCTCTCTCTCTCTCTCTCTCTCTTTTTTGCTCTCTTTTCATTTCTTTTCCACTCTTACCCTCACTCTCTCTCTATCTAACTCTTTCGCTATCTCTATTTTTTCATTCTCTCTCTCTTGCTCTCTCTCTCTCTCTTTTGCCTTTTCTCTCTATACATCAATCTCTTTTGCTTTATCTTTCTTTATCTATTTCTTTTGCTGTCTCTTTGTATCTCTTTCGTCGTTTCTCTCTTTTGCTTTCTATATTTCTTTCTCTCTATCTTAGTCTGTTTTTTGCTCTTTTTCTATCTCTTTCGCTCACTTGTTCATTCGTTCTGTCTCTCACTCACTCTCTCTCTCTCTCTCTCTTTCTACCGCTTATTTTTGCTCTCTCTCTCTCTCTTTCCATCTTTCTCTCACTCTCTCTGACTCCTTTCTCTCTCTATCGATCTCTTTCGTTCTTTCATTTTTCTATATCTTTTGCTCTTTCTGTCTTTCCCTGTTTCTTCTTTTTCAACCCTTTCTTTGTTTTTCTCTGTCGATCTCTCATTCTGTCTCTCTTTCAAATGATATAACATCCTTTTCACATACACCAACCCGTTGGAATTACTCTATCTTTCACTTTTTTATCTGCTTAATCCCATCTCATCTTCTCGACTGAATATTTACTGCCATTGAATGTTGTCGTGTTGCGGTTGTTTCTCTAAAATCCTAACTTACCAACCAATGGAAAAATACACACGTATTAATTATATAGAATTGCGCGGTGCGTATAAAGTCGTTAACTTTCAATGGCGCGAATGACTTCGAACAACGTGAATGCGATTATTCTAAATGCATTTTAGTGAGTTTTATGTTAGTTTGTAATTAATGTCACTTGCTAAATTGCACCGAGTTGTCACAGCTTGAAGTGTCATAATTAGTCTATCGCGTATTACATCCTGAATCCCTGTAGTTTTCAATTCAAAGATTGATGCAATTCTACTTAATGTTTAACACATGAACTGTGTATTGCTATTGATAATACTAGTAGTAGTTTTGAACTCCTACGTGTTTAGTATCAGTAATAATAAAGTGTTGACAACCTACTGTCTCACACGTCATATGACAGGGGTGCTTCATTCTAAAGTTAATGAAATTGTGGTCTTTAGAGACCAGAAGTGTTTTTTTTCTTTCTTTTTTAGTAATAGTATCATATTCGATTTAATGTTGATATTTGTTGAATAGATTTTAGAAATTAACTTTCTTACTAATCTATGTCTGGCCAATTTTTATTTACCCTTCCTTTCTCTCTCTCTCTCTCTCTCTCTCTCTCTCTCTCTCTCTCTCTCTCTCTCTCTCTCTCTCTCTCGAATATATCCTTATCACTTCCTCTCTTTGGCCTTCTCCTGGCAAGTGACCTTGCTAACTCAACTATTCTACACCCAGGAAATCAACTCTGTCAACGTGATTATGACAACGAAGTCTTTTGTCCTACACATATATGTAAAATGTCTTAAAGACAGAATTAGATTTAAGAGGGAGATTAAGATATAGGAAGATATATCAGTTCTCTCCATGCAGCGCATACCCTCCAACCTCACTGTCCAGGTTTTACAGTAATGGATTATCACATTGCATACACATGTATGATGGATTATTTCTTTGATCGACGTATGTGCGCGCGAGATGAAAAATGCTGATATGTAAGTTATTGCGTTCCTTTCGTTCTTTTCACCTTGCGACTCCAAAGGACGCGGCATGTATAGAAAATATGTTTTGGGGGTTTTGATCAAGGTGCGTTGGCTGGAGAATTCTGGAGAAAACTGATTTTCTTCACCAGGTTTTATATGATTTTCATTGGTTGAAAATACTTGTTAATTTTAGAAAGTGACGAAGAGAGCGTATCGAAACTAATGGAGAAAGAAAGAAGGTAGCTATGTCGGGAACTTTCCGTTTTAGCCGTTCGCTGGAATTGATCCTAACTCCACTACAGAGATATTGAAAATCTTATTGAACGTTGGGAGATCTAAACAGCATTGATTTATTTATTATTATCTATATATTAATACTATAGCATGTGTGTTATTTTATGTGTCACGCGTACGTCCTTGTTATTTCTTGTCATAAATAATTTTACCAAGAATTCTTCATTTTTTTTTTGTTTCGGTTTCGATTATAACTGATGGCACTCCAATAATCTATTGTTTGTTTTATAAATAATTTTATCAAGAATTCTTCATAAGTTTTGGTTTCGGTTTCGATTATGGCTGAAGGAACTCAAGTTATATATATACATAAGTTTTTACTTCGGTTTTGATTCAAGCTAATGCACCCAAGTCATAGATACGTTTTTTTTATTATTGAAATCGTAACTTTATAATATATAAAAATCGATTTAACATTAACACTTTAATAATATATACAAAATCTGCAAGAATTAGAATATCATATTTAAGCGTACTTTACGACCGGGGTTTACCCGGCGTTCTTGCTAGCATAAATAAATACTTTTGCAGTTTTATCCAAAAAAAAACTACAATAATATCAAAGCGTCTCCATTTACACTGAACATATACAGAATGCCAACATATTACATATGAATGAGTCCCCTGTGGAATTTCCACAGGTCCAGTAAAACTTTATATTTAACAAAACAGGCGAGAACTTGCCTGATACCACTAATATCTGCAACAAGTGTTATGGAGAGGCAAGGTGCGAACGAACTCAAAATCAAATGGAACCCGGGAATTGGATGACCTGGTCCTATGACGCAAGTCGTTTTATGGGTCAGGCCGTTGTATGGAGCAAGGTTCAAATGAACTTAAATCCTGACCGACAAAAATGAAACCGGGGAATGGGATGACCTGGAGATGACGTAATTCGGTCACAGGTAAGACCAAAAGCAAACGCCGGGCTGGTCAAAATATGGGTCAATGATGTCAATTGGTTTATGGGTTACCAGGTCGAAAGTCCATAAAAGTGAGATGGTAAACAAAAACAAGGCGGAAACGGGGAGAGAGAGAGAGACGACGAGGAACTGCCTGTAACGTTCACAACCCACACCTCTTCCACCACCACCACCGCCGCATTGTGTATATATGAATGTTTACTAAATAAACCAAGTTTGTTTTATAACAAAGTGTCTAAAAATAAACATAAAATAAAGACAGCGGCCATTTCAATATAGACGATTTAGAACAACATGTATAACTGTCAGCGTAAATGTCAAACACACCATCTCTCAGTCTATCTATCAAGATATTCAAAAATCTCTTATAGTTAAATTACAGGCTTGGTGCTTCTATAGAAGTGTGTACCCTGTCTCTAGATATCTCACTAAGACTCTCCCTAAACGAACAACAACAACAATACAGAATATACGTCATCTTCATACTACCCAGTATATAACAGAAGGAGATGAAAAACACAGGTCATGAATGCATGAGTTCAGTCATCATAACAATGCAATATGCTATCTCCTCTGATCCATTCGGGTCAAAATGAAAACAAATCGGAAACATTAATTTTGGAAAGACCCCTGTATATATAATAGATTTTATGGCGGAAGTTATTTTTATATTAAAATGAATATAAAAATCTTGTACGCGTCAAAATTTCCTAACTGCTCCAAAATGGAATAAATACATCCTTTAGTATGTATTAATCGATGTTTTACTTATTTATTATTATTTTTTTTTAATTTTGTCGATTTTAATATACGAGTTAAATCCTCATGTTGTATAGTTGGGTGTTCGTATTGGGGAGAGACGGGGACATGTAACGGGTACATGTAATACAAGATATACGATGTGATGAGGGAGAGAACATTTATACCGTTCTGTGGTGTTTCTTCTGATAACACAGATAGCGAGGAGGGAGGGGAACAATCATTACTTATGATGGAGAGGGGGGCACATTACTTAAGATGGGTTATACAAAGTTCATTAAAGATGGGTGTGAATAAAGTTCATATAAGATGATTACACATCACCTTTGTTGCAGAATGGCGACACGAAGACGCCAGTTACAAACATATGCGATGTTCTTTTATTCCATTTGACCGGTCGAAATGATGATGGCATCCAGGAATTCAAAGTTGACTACATGATTAAAGGTTTTCCCTTCGCTTCTAAAGGGACCCTCCTCTGACTGCCTTTGCTGACTGCTCTCTCTCTCTCTCTCTCTCTCTCTCTCTTTCTGTCAGACTGCCCCGACTTCCTTCTTCTTCGACTGAACTAGCTCCTATATTGAGAATGCCATGACATCATACGCGTGTCTGTCAACGTGATCGACCCAAGTGGCCTAAACGTGCGTGGTTTGGCACATGTTTCCAAATCATTTCTGTAGACAAAGAATTCTCACTCCTACTTTTCCTAACCTATTTTTCAACATATTTAAATTGCATTGTTCTTTTTTCTCTAGCTGACCTTATTTTAATTTAGTTTTCATAAAAAGAATTGAACAATTAAAATTTCTTTTACAAACAAACATATCTAAACTATTTTATGTGAACTGAACAATGCAAAATTCCATTTCTGAACCTTGCTTACAAAGTTCAAATCTCGGTTTATCCTAATCTCATTTTTACCTATCTAATGTTTTTCTTACTTACAAGAAAAAGGGAACCTTTCTTGTAACATCCCTCTTCTTCTCATTTTCCAAAAAGTGTACGCATTTTTAAATTCTAGTACATTTTTCTTTATATCTATACAACCACTTGGCTGAGAAAATCAGGACCCCCCCCCCCCAAAACAAAAACTCCTTTAGTCAGCCCTTCCCAACTGACTTCATAATTTATTTTTTAGATCAAAATCTCTCTGATCTAGCATTTACTTTTTTGGTGTAGGGTATACCTTCTATGATTCTCATCAGCTGCTTCATCCAGCCACCCTTAAACCGAGGTCTCACTCTACCTCTCTCGAAATCGACGAGTTCTTTCGTCCAAAAGTGTCCTGATTGTTTCTTTCGCCTCGGTGTTCTACTAATTATGGCTTTGTTTCATTTTGTAACTATCTTCTCTTTTTGGGACATACTCAAAGCTCATTTACTTAAATCTTTGTGGTTGGCTTCCAATTATTAAGATATACCTTTTCATCACACTGACTCGCTCGGATTTCCTTGCTTGGACCGTTGGAACTTGAACATTTAGAAAATATCACCCTTAACAAAATAACCCCAATCCCTTGCGCCAAAATTCCTATTTGAGCACTAAATCTAACTATAGCCCGATTTCTGTGATTTTTCTTTTTGTTTTCATCAGAGCGTTCAAGATCCATCAGAGATATTCCGCATACATGCATCTCTAAAAAAAAATTTATATCTTCCTACGTACTTATGGTATATTTTACTTTTATCTCACTTTATAATGCTATATGTGATTTGCCTGTGGTACTGACTCTTATAGTCCTTTTGGTACCCTTAGGAATTCTCGTATCCTTCACCGGCTGGCTTTTAAATTTATTGAGCCAAGACTTATCACTCTGCTTGGTGGCATAACTTACGGCCTGCTTTATAAGCACCCAATTTCGCAGGATTCATTATTTTTCGAACAGGGCATTTCTAATTCTTACCTGACAAGCTACACATTTTGCGAAAAATGTTTATTGACATTAAAAAAATAACAACAAGCAATTATCAAAAAGAAAATTATTTTCTTTTGGCTTATCACACCTGAAAAAACTCTCAAAATACCGGTTTACGAAATTTTCTATTTTGTCCATCTCTAAAATTCTAACTTATTTCTAGGCCAAACATCTGTCTCAATTAACGTTTCATTTTAATTTCCTATGAATTGTTTCTTTCCATTTTAATGTATCTACCTAATTATAACTTTGAATTCCAGATGGTAAAATACAATAACATTATACATACATTTAAGATAATTTACAATATTTGTTCCACATCATAAAAACATTTTCAATAAATACATTAATACATTTAACTATGATTTTCACAAAACAGTTATAACTTTTTTTCAAGAAAAATTTTTCCTGTTAAATTAACAATAGAAAGTCTTTTAAAAAAGTGTCCCTTTTTTTAAAAAAAAAACAAAAAATGCTGAAAAGTTCAACTGTGAACACAAAAATTCCTTTTTCAATAAAAGTGCATCTGTACAGATAATGCAAGACTATTGAAAAATTCTTGTTTGATCGACTGTTATGAAAACAGTTTCTACTCTGCCTTAAGTTTTATAACAAACAATAATGACCCAAATTTCTCTGCTTGTGTGTATGTGTGTGTCTGTATATTTCAAAATAATGAAAATTATTAACTGAATTTCGTAGTATTTTATCATTTCATGTTTATTTGGACATTTACTGTTTTTTTTCTTTGCAGCATATCGACATTTTTTTTCTTTTATGAGAATGTATACTCTTTTTTATTGTGTGTATGTGTGTATTTCTTTCTTTGTTTCCTTTTTTACACTGTGCGTATGTGTGTGTGTTTTTTTCTTCTTAATTATTTTTTATTTCGTCTTTCTTTGTTTTGTTTTTTTTATTGGACCCTTACGTTGTGTTTCGTGGTAACGTGTAGTTCTTTTTTTTTCAATTTATTCTTGTTGAATAAAAGTGGTCACGTTAACCAAAACGACGAATATATTATATAGTAGGGGCCTTTTTATTAAGAGATACGGAGACATGTACATATAACAGTGAAAGGGGGTAGAAGAGAGAAGTGACATAACATTTTACAGTTCTGGAGTGTTTCTTATAACATATATCGAGGAGGGGAAGAATCATTCTTATGACACAGAAGAGGGGAGGAGAGATACTTTTTTGTAAGATGAGAACGGGGGTACATTACTAAGAAGATGGAGGGTTATAAAAAGTCCATTAATAACGATGAGTGGGAACAAAGTTCAGATAAGATGATTACAGATTACCTTTAATTTGCGGAATGACGACACCAAGACGGCATTTATAAAAATATGAGATGTTCACATCACCTTTGTTGCAGAATGGCGACACGAAGACGCCAGTTACAAACATATGCGATGTTCTTTTATTCCATTTGACCGGTCGAAATGCTTCTTACGTCCAGGAATTCAAAGTCGACTACATAAGTAAAGGTTTCCTCTTCGTTTCTAAAGGGACCATCCTCTGACAGCCTTTGCTGGCTGCTCTCTCTCTCTCTCTCTCTCTCTCTCTCTCTCTCTCTCTCTCTCTCTCTCTCTCTGCTCGACTGCCCTGATCTTCGACTGAATTAGCTCCTATATTGAGAATTCATTTCTGCCATGACGTCATACGTGTGTCTGTAAATGTGATCGACCCACGTGTCTAAACATGCGTGGTTCGGCACATGTTTCCAAATCATTTCTGCAGACAAACCTAACTTATTTTTCAATGTGTTTTTAAATTGCTATTGTTCGTTCTTCTCATGCTGACCTTATTTTAATTCAGTTTTCATAAGAAGAATTGAACAATTAAAATTCCTTTTACAACAACATATCTAAATTATTTTATTTGAAACTGGACAATGCAAAATTCCATTTCTGAACCTTGCTTACAAAGTTCAAATATCGGTCTATCCTAATCTCATTTTCACTTATCTAATGTTTTTCTTACTTACAAGAAAAGGGGAACATGTCTTGTAACACTCATAAATTGGAGGAACAAAATAGCAACTAATTCGAGCCATTTGTTTTTAGTGTTCCTGAGGAATCGTTCAGTGAGTCAGTCGTTACAATAAAATGCGTATACGCGGTGCCTTCAATAAGTTTCCAGACTTTTTTCGTATCGGCACTTTTATTGATAGTACACACATGAAACTCTAGTCCATTTCGAAGTAATCTCCTCCGGCTGTAATGCACTTGTACCGTTCCAACAACTTCTGGAAGGCTCCAGGGAAGTCCTCGTGGGAGCGTGTCAATGATCCTGGTCACAGCCTCTTTCATCTCCTCAATTATCTCATAAAATAGCTCTAAGGTTTTTCTTTGAGGTTGTGGAATAACCAAAAGTAACAAAGAGCAAGGTCTGGACTATATGGAAGGTGAGGAACTGTCTTCATGTCCATCTAGGTTAAATAGTCTGTGACAACGATGGACTTCCGCATCTTCAGTTTTTCGTGAATAATTGTGCGTACAGCTTCCAAACTGACATCAAACTGTGCACTTAGTGTCTTTATTGACACACAGCGGTCTTTATCCATGAAATTCTTTATTTCGCCAATCAACTCTGGTGTTCTGACTTCCTTAATATTCCCACACCTCTCACAGACTCCCTGCTTTCCTTGAATCTCTTATGCCACTCAAAAACCGATGCTTGATTCATGAAAATTGGTCCAAAAGCAATCTGAAGTATTCTATACCTTTCTTCCAAGTTTAAAACAGAATTTTATTGAATATCATTTTTCGAAAGTGTCCTCACGTCCCGATTACATTTTTGAAACTTACGATCAGGCTTTAGTAAGGTGTATTCCAATTCCTGCTGTAGTTTTTCATTTGAACCTGAAGTCATAAAAATTGATCGGTGATCCCATTAAATGTATAACAATAACACACTGATGTTTCAAGGATCTCTCCGACAATTTTAAATGACTGTACAAAAAAAAAAGTCTGGAAAGCTATTGAAGGCACCTCATATGTTTGGTATAAAACGTGTGTACGTCATGTGTGTATATCTTTAAAGCAGGTGAGTGGTTATATGTAAACGTGTTTCTAAACCATTGCAGACATTGCTCACGTTACATGTAATAACAGATTTTCAAAGTTGAGACATGTGCATTAACAGGAATCAAATGAATCGAACATACAGTTTTATCATCTCATATGCAGTCATTCGCTGTTTGTTTTAATTACCGCGTATTTAAAAGCCCAGCGATATCGGAGTGCCCCTCGTCAGCAACTCCTCATATACATACATATATATCTTTTAAAAACAAACATGTAATCAATTTGTACTTAGTGTCAAAATTAGATCTTTTTTTTTTTTTTTTCTCGTTGTAAGAGTGTCTAGAAATGTCGTATTTTGCCTTTCTTTTCTTTTCTCTCTAAATGTGATGCTAACGATGTGTTTTTTTTTTTGGGGGGGGGTTCATTCCTTTTTTTTTTTTTTTTTTTTTGCCCAAGGAAAATACAAAATATCGAATCTCCAGCCTGGGAAATTCTATGTTTGCTTTTTTGTAGATACAGTATCTTCCGACAAATAAATAAAACATACATTTCTTTCCTGGTCTCTGAACACTAAGGAAGGAAATGGGGAAAATGGAGGAAAGAAGAAAACATGTTGAAATGGTAAAATCTGAATCTCTAAACAAGTTTTCTATTTTATCATTTCAATCCAGATATCAGATAAAAAAAATAAAAAGTTTATAAAAATATCTAAATAAGAAAAAAAATTAAAAACCACATACCCGCACGCAAATAGGTAAATAAACAGTATATTCCAACGCGTCTACTGGGAAGGTAATAGCATTTTATAGCATCGAATAAGAATAAAATAAAATAAACGAAATCGCCAGCGGGGTTATAACAAATCCTCTCCCCTCACTATGTGGCCACCGAGAAGGCCACACACTTGCAAACTATAAAAATAAAAGTCGCGTTAAAACCACGCTGAGATTAACTGAATAAACACATTTACGACGGCTTGCGACGAAAAGCGCTGGAAAATGTACATTTAAGGGGTTGCCAACCTATGGCCTGTATGACAACAATGGCTTTTTTTCATGAAACCAAGTGGCATAATGAACCATGAAGATAATTTCAAAAATAAACAAAACGATACGAGGAACGTTCAATAAATAATGCCCCTGGCCCATATCGCATAGTAGAATAACGACGAAACAGCACAGTAATTAGTCTTTCTATATATAGGAGCCACCAAGAGTTACGTATTTCTCCCATTGTTTAATGCAGCTCTGAAAACCTGTTTTTTTGCTTGCTTGTTTGTTTATTTTTGTTTGTATTTTATCTTGTTTTGTTTTTTTTATTTATTTTTGTTTTTTTTTTTTTGTTTGCTTGTTTTTTGAGAAACCTTAGGTTGGTCCTCCAATCAGAACATGAATTCAAAAATTAAAGCAGTATCATCTGAGAAATACTTTCCTTTTAAAAGTAACTCCATGGCCGGAGAGAGGTGAATGTCGGAGAGTGCAAGGTCAGGAGAATAAGGGAAAGGGTGATGAGGATTCCATAGCCACACACCTAGGGAATCATTACTACTCGGTCCTAGTCTCAGAAGATTGTGAGTATAACCTTGCCATCGGAGGGTTGCATCCATGCCGCCTTTTCAGATGGTAACTCCAAGTACTTTCACTGTATTGATTGGGCAATGGTCTTTGGGTCGTAGTGATAATCCCAGGTTTCATCTTGTGTAATCAGTTTTTTGAAAAACTTTGATTCATCTTTTTGTTAAATTCATCCTCGAGCACTCGGCGCGATTTCGCTTCTGGCAAGCCACCATGGTATCCTATTTCAAATTTTTATTGATTTTCTTATACATTGAGTAAAAAAATCTATAAGTATTGAATTCAGTTTATGTTATAAAATTACGTTTAAAATTCTCAATGAAGTCCATCTTGTATCTATCTGACATCTATTAATCAATATTGCTAATCTGATGTTTTTCTAGCTTGGGATGTATCATACTAAATTAAGATATCCTTCACTGACCGCAAATGGAGACAGTAATGACTGAGATGACACTACTCTCCCTCCCAAAAATCAGGAGCTAATGCCTGGGAGGATCATGTGATAACGGAACAGATGATGCACAACTCTAACCTCCACACTAAAAAAGTACAAGTAGTTATTGGAGGATAGTGTCATGAGAACCGAACATGTACTATATTGCAAACGCCCAGAAAAGGAGATAATACTAAGGAAGAATATATTCTGACGAATAAAAGAATATGCCACACTACTTCCTCCAAAGGAGGAGGTAAAGCCTGTGTTGATTCACACCACTCATCCCTCTAAAAAGAAATGTGTTAATGCTTAGAATTATGGCATTATGATAAATGAACACATACTACACTACCCCGCAAATTAGAAGGTAATGCCTGGTAGGATGGTGTCATGACATAAGAACAGATAGTATAGTCTAAAACGGAGGAGATAATACCTAGGAGGATCTCTCTCCTCATTCCATACCTCAAACTAATGGGGAAGATAATACTTGTAAATATGGTATCATGGCAGCAGATTATTAACTATACTACTCCTTTCTCCACTTATCCCCAAAAATCTCTTGGTCTTATAACAAATTTCATTAGTTCCTCCTTCAAAGACGGATGTAATACCTGGGATGATTACCATCACCCACTTAAATAGGTAATTTCTGTAAAGACAGTCTTATAACAGCAGAACCGACACTATATTACCGATTCCTATTAAAATTCTATTTGATTTTTTTTATTTTTTTTAACAGCGGAAAAACACGTTTTTATGATAGCGCGCTGGAGACAGCCATGTTTGGATTTTAGAACACCCCATGGGGAGATAACTCACTCTAAAACGCCGACACTCCCTCCCCATCTTAAATACTAGCTTTTATTCCTAAAAATCGAAACATGGCTAGCTTTTGATCGATATTATAAATTGTTTTTTCGCTGTACAAAAAAACACTTGATCAAATTAAGTGAAATCTTTTTTGGAGAACTTCATTCTATAACAGATACATACAATATAACTTTTTTTTTTCGATATCTTCATTTTTTAATGTCTTGATTAAACTGTACAAGTACCAAAAACATTCGATTTAATTCCATAGACTTCATCCATATAATTATAAAACTCTGTGGCCCGTCCGAACATTCTTGCTCGCTTGAATCTTATATTATACTAAAACTCTGAATTTGTTGTCACCGTCTCAAATTTGAACGTCATGACGTCATTTCTAGTAAACTTAGCGACTAAGGCTGGAACGCTATGTTCTGGTTTCGGTTCTAGCTGATGGCACTCAAGTCATACTTTTTTAACTTTGCAAAATCACTGCTATATATTAGGCACAATATAATAATTAATGGAGTACTGACTCAATAATAATAAATTCGAAATCTGTATGAATTAATTATTTCAGTGTAATTTACCATCGGGTCCCATCGGAAGAGGGTCTTCTAGTTTCTTTTATAAAATTGAATCCATCCTCGGACGTCTTTTCTTCTTAATGAGGGGATAGAAATTGCGTTTTTTTTTGGGGGGGTACTTGGCAAATCTCCATATACGCCTTTTATCATATTGTCTTAAAACGGGTGAGGTTAATATCAATCTTTATTACTTACAGTTTATTTTAATTAAATGCGTGGAACTAGAGTAAGAGTACCATTCAAACTTATGTAATACTACGCCATTTCGTGTACGTCCCTACATTCTCACCATTACCCCCTTCTTTTAAAAGGTGAGATCACTAAAGATACAATGTTAAATGGTAATTTATTTAAAACCAAATACGATGGCCGATCAAAAAGTAATGCTTTTAGCCCACTTCTCTTAAGAATATAGCAATAAAACTTAGTTATTAGTGTTTTTCTACATATGAATCACCCAGGGTTAAGCATTTCTTCCATCGTTTAATGCGGCCTTGAAAACATTTCTTGCATACGACCTCAGGGTGATTCTCCAATTACGATTCGTCTGGGGAAACTCTTTCCTTTTAAAAACAGCTTCTTGGCTATGAAGAGATGAAACTCAGTGAATGCAATATATTGGGGGGGGGGGGTGACCTGAACGTTGTCTTGCAGGAAAACGATATTTTTGCTGACCTTGCTCCATTTCTTGATTTTGATAGTTTCTCTTAATTTCCTCAAAAGTGAAGCATAATAGGCTCTTGTAATTGTGGTGCCTTTTGCCAGAAAATCTGCCGTCCTGACCCGAGAAGACTGTGAGCATGACCTATCCAGCGGAGGGCTGCATCCTAGTCTTCTTTGGAGATAGCGATGTAACTCCACTTGTAACTTACTCGATAACTCGCCGACCCCAATGTTGAATGCAATGAATTTGTTCTCCATCATTTTATTTTATCGTCGTAGTCTTTCATACTAGCGGCTGTAGAAAAGAGCGCATGTGTTTACTGGTATATATAAAAATATACAAAACACAACCCCAAAGAAAAACACAGACTCCTATGCGTTCAGTACATATTCGTTGGAGTATGTGTGTGCGTGTGTAACATTATCTTGAAAACGAGTATCTAAACGTTAAGGTCCACATCTGCATTTACTGTCGAGGCTGTATTCATCTGTGGCGTTCGGTTCATTTCGATCTATTGAAGCTCTCTCGACCTTGTCCAAACCATGATCTGCTTTCTTCTGTGCCAAAGCCACAACTGCCGTCAAACGTTCTAATGTTCTAACCGTCGTCAACTAAACTGTCGTAGAAACATCGCAAAACTCTAGAGTATGCAAACAGCTCCCCACCATTATAAAAACTCATTAATTGTTACAAACTAATAGCCACTCCCAAACGCGCCCACAAACGAACTCTAGATATATCTACGAGGGGCGTGCAATAAGTAATGCCCCTGACCCACTTCTAGTCGTCTGATCTAGCTGAAATTTTGCATGTGCAATTATTTATATCTCTACGGGTTATGTGGCAAATTACAGCTCTGAACTACTTGTGGTTTCTGTTTTACATGTGTTTGAACCGAGTCAGGTGTGAAATGGAGCCTGTTGAATGTCGAGCAGTAATCCGGTTTTTGTATTTGAAAGGAGGCACACCACAGGAGACTTTTGATGCAATGAAAGCAACTTATGGTGATAATGCCCCATCATATGACCTTGTAAAACGCTGGCATCGTGCATTCAAACATGGCTGGAAGTCTGTGGAAACAGCTCCCAGATCTGGTCGCCCCCCCCCCTTCTGCCATTGATGAAGCATCTGTCTGTCAAGTTGAGGCTGCCATTTTGGAAGATCGGCGTATTACTATTCGCCAAATACGCCAAGATGTCAAGATTAGTACAGGGTATGTGGAAACTATCATTCATGACCATTTGCATATGCATAAGGTGTCTGCCAGATGGATTCCCAGGTTGCTCACACCATTCCAGAAGAGAGAACGCGTCGAGTGCTCGATGATGAATTTGGAGATGTGTCAAGAAGATGAGTCAAAGTTTTTCAAAAGACTGATTACACGGAATGAAACCTGGGTCCATCCCTATGATCCAGAGACCAAAGCTCAGTCAATGCAGTGGAAGCACTTTGACTCACCACCTCCAAAAAATGCAAGGGTGCAGCCCTCCGCTGGCAAGGTCATGCTCACAGTCTTCTGGGACCAGGACGGAGTAATGATGACAGATTTCCTGGCAAAGGGTACCACAATTACAGGAGCCTATTATGCTTCACTTTTGAGGAAGTTAAGGGAAGCTATCAAAATCAAGAGGCGGGGCAAGATCAGCAAAGGTAACCGCTCCGGTCCATAACTCGCATGTCGCACGGGCGTGTGGTTATGAAATCCTCCCTCATCCTCTCTAATCTCCTGACCTTGCACCCTCTGACTTTCACCTCTTCCCAGCCATGAAGTTGTTTTTGAAAGGAAAGCGTTTCCCAGATGATGCAGTTTTCTGAAGTCACGTCGTGGTTGGAGGACCAACCTGGGGTGTTCTACAAAAACGGTCTCCAGAGCTGCATTAAACGATGGGAGAAATGCATAACTCTGCGTGGTTCCTATGTAGAGAAAGACTATTAACTGTGCCAAGTTTCGTTGCTCTACTCCTATGGGAAGTGGGTCAGAGGCATTACTTATTGCACGCCCCTCGTACAACCAATGTTCGATTCTTTTATTATAGTCATTGCTACACCTTAATAGAACCCAACTTTCTTTTATCTGCGTTAAGGAGCAAATTCCGATCCTTTATGATGAACACTATTTCCTATTTTTTGTTATATTTCTTTGCCTTCTTTTCTTTCTTTTACTTCTTAACACTTGGCGGTGGGGAGTCGATGATGTATCACAGTGAGAGTAAGTGCTTTCACTACATTAACATAGCTTTGGTGTAGTGATCATAGTCATAAACGCAGGTTTTATCCTGATTAATCACTTCGAAAAACTTTCTGGTCCTTCGGCTTTAGATTTTTAGTGTGTTCCCAGTTAAATTTCCCAGAGGAATTTTATTGTCATTTTCTTTGCATCTTTTCCTATTTTTAGTTTAATTGTTACATTTTTTACATGCATAGTTTAATTCATTTAGGTTTGCAATATTTTCTGCTAAAGTTGTGTACGTATAATCTATTCAGAGTTTCCTTTTCTTCGTTCCTTGTTGATGACAGTTACGTTTTCTTCTCATTCATAATTCTTTCGATGTGTTTAACTTCTACTGCTTTTTCCTCGATTAGAGTTGCTATCTCTTGGTCATTGATGTCTACAGTGCCGATGTCTATGTTGCGTCAAACTTCTACCTGTTAATTTTGACTGGAGGTGTTTATTGACAATACATTACTGATCTTTCCTTTTCTTTCCATGAGTTACCGTTCTAACAACTATCCCAATACTGTTTGATCTACAATTGTTGTGCTCTATTATTTTTCCCTCCTAGCTCAGTTTTCGTTTATTGTATTCATCATTTCTATTTATCTTTATTCAGAAAATAAAATGTGTTGTGTTTAATTTTGTAAATTTAAAAAAATTCTTTTTAGCTTTAAAAGTGGAAAAAATCTTACTAAAATAATTGTTTTAAATTCGTTATTTGTTTTATTATATTTTTATTAATTTTATTCATGTGTTTAAAAAATTTTCAACTGCTGTGGAATTTCCACGGGTTCTGCTCGTAATTATTATTATCTTATGCCAAAAGCCAGGTTTTGGTTAATGTTGCAATGCCAAGCTCAGGCTTAATTTACCGATAATTCTGGTAGATATCGTTTGCATTTCTATTACTTGAGAAACTAATATTCAATAGTATAAACTGAGAACATATGTTGGCGAGTCATTCTATTATAAACTTATATACTTTACTGAAGTAACACTATTTTGACTACGAAATTTAATGCGTATTTATGAAACAAAGATTGATGAAAAAAAAGGGACTATCTTTTAAAATTGATGAGTTAAGAATTTTTCTTTATTATAATTCCTTGTTTGAATTCATCTTGGATATATATATATATATATATATATATATATATCTGTCTGATAGGATTATGTACCTTAGAGCACCCATAGGGAGAAATCGTTTCGGTAGCGTATATTCCATCTACGCTCCCACGCTCTGCAGGGACGAAAAAGACACCATTACATTTTACCAGGAGTTACGAGCAGCCCTATGTTCAACCACGAAAGCGGATAAAATAATACTGCTGGGGGATTTCAATGCTAGAGTGGGAAATGACCATGAGATTTGGTCACCGTTGGGAAAATATGGTACGGGTAAGACGAATAGGAATGGACTTCACCTCTTACAGCTTTGCTCTGAATTTGAGCTGGTGATATGCAATACGTTCTCACAGCAAAAGGCCGCCCATAAAGCGACATGGTTTCATCCTCGCTCTGGACACGGTCATATCCTGGACTATGTTATCACCAGAAGAAGAGACATTCAGGATGTCTGCAAGGTTCGCGTGATGAGGGGTGCGGACTGTGGAACGGATCACATGCTTGTTAGAGCCAAGCTGAAACTCCACATTAGGAGGAGATTCCGGTCACAAGGTGCGCAGCCACCCAAAAGACTAGCCACACGTAAGCTAAAGTCCAAGGCCGTGCAGAAAGAACTACAAGTCGCTCTCGGAAGTGCGGACTACGATGGTTCATGGGAGAAATTTAAGTCGACCGTACACAGTGTCAGCTGTGAAGTACTAGGTGTCGTGAAACAAAAGAATCAAGACTGGTTCGACGAAAATGATGCCATAATCAATGAACTTATAGAGCAAAAAAATAACGCACTTCAGAAAATGCTCGGAGCGCCCAAAAGGGACCGGCCGAGACTAAAGCAGGAGTTCAAGGAAGCGAAAGCATCGCTACAACGCAACATACGAAGCATGAAGAATAAATGGTGGAAGAACATATCCAACCAGGTGCAACTGGCGTTTGATAGCAAAGATGCAAAAACTATGTACCACCTTATCAGACAGATATTTGGGCCTCAATCCTCAGTGATGGTGCCCCTCAGATCAAAGGATGGGGCGTCGCTAAATAGGAGCCCGGGCAAAATCATGCAGCGCTGGACAGAACACTTCAGAGATCTGTTCGACAACCCCTCAACTATTGATGAGGAAGTCATCAGGAATCTGCCACAGCAGGAAATCAGACAAAAGATGCTGGCTCACCCGACGCAACATGATATCAGCAAAGCTATTAGCGAGATAAATACGGGAAAGTCGCCGGGGCTGGACGGCATTCCTGTCGAGATTCTCCGATATGGGGGCAATCAAATTACAGCTGAAGTACACCGATTGATATCCAAGGTCTGGTCTGGGTCTCCTGTACCCCAAGATTGGATCGACGCGATACTAATCCCACTGTATAAGGGAAAAGGACAAAAAGTCCTATGTGGGAACTACAGGGGTATAAGTCTGTTGGAGGTAGTCGGTAAGGTATTTGCCA
The DNA here is from genome assembly GCF_053919585.1 of Euprymna scolopes. NCBI lineage: Eukaryota > Metazoa > Mollusca > Cephalopoda > Sepiida > Sepiolidae > Euprymna > Euprymna scolopes. Next base: position 158,789,210 of record NC_136484.1, on the reverse strand, counting down.
GACTCCTACTAAACAGACTAAATTAATATATTTGCCCCTCAGTACTGCCCGAAGCCCAAAGTGGGTTCAAACCCGGGCGTGGCACAATGGACATGATCTTCTCAGTCCGTCAGATACAGGAAAAATGCAAAGAACAAAGGCTAGCTCTATACCAGGTATTTGTAGATCTGAAAAAAGCCTTCGACACTGTAAACCGAACTGCCCTGTGGATAATATTGGGGAAACATGGATGTCCACCTGGTTTCGTAAATATGATCAGACAACTGCATGAAAACATGAAAGCGTGACTCCAGCTAAACGGCACAGTTTCAGAGGGCATTGCCATCGACAACGGGGTTAAACAGGGAGATATTCTAGCTCCAACCTTGTTCTCAATCTATTTCGCAACAACACTCGCGTTCGCATTTAGAAACTGTGAAACGGGAGTGCTCTTTCGATTTCGGACAACGGGCAAGTTATTCAACCTTACTCCTTTCAGGGCCAGATCGAAAACATTTCACTCACTTGTCAGGGAGCTGCTGTATGCTGACGATGTAGACTTCGTCGCACACACGGCAGAAGATATGCAGGGCATCATGGACCGCTTCTCCAGGGCGTGCACTGCCTTTGGCCTCACAATTAGCCTGGAGAAAACCAAGGTAATGTTCACCCCAGCTCCAAACAGCCGCTACGAGGAACCGGTCATCTGTGTAAATGGAACGAAACTGGGCACCGTTGATGACTTTGTATATCTTGGCAGTACTATATCGAGCGACGGAACCCTCGATAAGGAAATCTTAGGAAGGATCAATAAGGCAAATAAGGCCTTTGGTAATCTCGAAAAACGAGTGTGGGCAGATAGAGCCCTGACCTTCAAAACAAAGATAAAAGTATACGAGACTTGTGTACTACCTGTCCTCCTATATGCCTCGGAAACATGGACGACATATCGCTGTCATATCAAGGCTCTGGAAAGATTCAACCCAGACATGCCTACGCAGGATATTTAATGTCACCAAACAAGCTCTCTTGTCCGATGAAGAGGTGCTCAAGAAGGCGAGCACATTCAGCATAGAGGCTCGAGTCTTTCGAAACCAGACTCGATGGGCGGGTCACGTAGTGAGAATGGAGGATTATAGGATACCTAAGCAATTGTTCTATGGGGAGCTTGAATGTGGCAAACGACCCAATCACAAACCTCGGAAAAGGTACAAAGATGTAGTTAAGGGAAACCTGCGGGCACTTGGCATAGAAATAACAAGGTGGGAAGAGATAGCTGAAGACCGGGAAGGTTGGAGGCGCTACGTCTACGCGGGATGTGAGAATTTTGAGGTTTTGAGAGTTGAGCACGCCACTATAAAGCGAGCCTTACGAAAGCAAGAGGATACAGAGGACTTTGATCTCGACCCCGTGTACTCGTGCGGGATATGCGGCAGGGTGTGCCTGTCAAAGGCAGGCCTCAAGAGTCATGGAACTACGCACGCGGGACATGAACTGGGAGCACGGGAGGGAGGGGGGCGGTCACCAACAAGTTTATCCTGCAGAATATGCGGCAAACTGTGCAGGCCGGGTGGGGCTATGTGGAATCATATGCGGACTCACTCACACGCCATCGTATCGTGAGGGTTGGCCGTCTTCTGTAAAAAAGTGGCAGTCACCATATATATATATATGCATATATATATTATATAGTGCCAGCAAAAAGAAAATCCGCACTTGTAATTTTTTCAAAAACTGCAAATTTAAACTAAATTTGACATAAATAAAGTAAACATACAAACATAACATACATATATACATACATACATACATTTAAACAGGCAGGTGAGCTTTATATTATAGATGACCTTCCATTTCTTGTAATAAATAATTTTGCCAAGAATTCTTAATGAGTTTTACTTTCATAAGTTTTGGTTTCGGTTTCGATTATAGCTCAAGGAACTCAAGTTTATATATATATATATATATATACATTTTTTTCTTCACAACTTTTGGTTTCAGTTTCGATTCCAGCTGATGCATCTAAATCTTGTAGATATATTTATTTTAATTTAAATCACAACTTTATAATATATAAGAATCAATAGAAAACTGACTGTTTAATAATATATACGAAATCTGCATAAATGCGTATTTTACGACCGGGCTACGCCAGGCATCCCTGCTAGCTTAGATAAATATTTTGCAGCGTTACAAAAAAAAAAAGAAGGAATCCCTCCTTTTCATTTACGCTGAACATCAATATATTACATATGAAAGAGTCCATTGTGGAATTTCCACATGTTCTGCAAGTCGGTTAGAATATTAATATAAAATCGCCCATTCTTTGCTCAGAAAATTGCATTTGCAACGTGATTATTGAAGTGAGCCGGACGTGTGCAATTTTTATTATATAAAATGAAAATTATTTAGAAATTTATTGTTAAAACATACTCTCTGTAAAATTTAACATTTTTAAAATAAAGTGAATAAAACAAATTAGATAGATTTTTATTAAAATTTATATTACAAATATATACTTATGTCAGCAAAGGTCCCCGGAAAACTCGTCTCTTTTTGCTATGTAGGAAAACTGGTCCCTTATTTTATTATCGATTGAAAATAGATTTTATGACCGCTCTTGAAGAAAATATTGCCTTTAAAAGAGACTACGCATCCTATAATATTAAAAAAATTTATTTTTAACTCTTGTCTATATAAATAAAACCGACGTGTGTATGTGTAAATATCTAACGGGTAAACTATTAAACTACTGGTCAAATAGCACTGAAATTCTCAGGAAATAATATTCATGCACCAAGGGTGGTTTATAGCGAATAATATATTTGCTTACATGCATGTATATTGCATACAGACATCGGCAAATTTACATGTAAAATGTTCATTAAACATTAGCCGACATTTTGTTCTGTACGCGCACGCGCATACTTTCGTTTCTTGAGGTTTTTCTCTCAGTCTGGAACGCTCGGTTCTTTTTAATTTCAATTCTAACTAATGACACCAACTCATTTTTTTATGTTTTTGTATTAAAAAAAAAATTAAAATAAAAAAAAAAACGAAACCATACATACATTTTATTCGCGGTTTGAAATTTGTAAATATGAAAACAAACCTATAAATCTTTTTTAAGATCTCATATTTACTTAATTTCAACCATATTTTAAAACGGAGGAGGGGGGATGACACACGGAATATGGACAGTGCTGAAATAATAACGTTATTATTTAGAAAGCCATTCTTAATATGGGAGGGGAAGGTATTATTCAAACTATTCTGTACTTTCACCTAACAATTTATTAAATAAGAAACTGACATGTATTATCTATTTTTGTTTAGTATTAGTTGTATTAGTTAACATTAGGATCTGTTTCTCAATCCAATTTCTTGATTAGTTTATTGTAAAGCAAGTGTTGCCTAATCACTAACTGCACCTTGAAATATCTATTTTTTGAGTAGCATGAATTTTAAATAAGGTACTTCTACAGTGTAGTACGCATATTTAAATATACAAACTATTTATAATGAAATCATGTATTTCGAAAAACTGCTGAGTCATGTTCAGGAAGTGACGTCATATGTTGATGGAGGGTCAAGCACGATTATTTTGCTATTAAAAGTACTCTGGAGGCTGCCAAGGACTACCAAAACTTCTTTTTTTTTTCGGTGCGGTTGGGGTGCCTGTTCATTCTCCCAAGCATTACCACCACTTTTTCTGTTTATGAGAGAAGGCCAGTAGAGGATTTCGCTGAAATTTTTTTTTTCTTTTTTTTTTTACATGGGGGTCACCACTTATCAAGGTCCGAAGGCCACTCAGGGATAAGGGTTATTGCGTGTACAGTAATCAATGAGATAGTATTGCAGTAATCATTAGTATTGGGGGTTTTGATACAGTGTCTTACTTAAGGGGGCGGTTTGTCTGGAGTTTGTTTATGTTGGACTTGAAGACGTCCAAGTTGTAGTCAGGTGGGAAACAGGCAAGCGGCAGAGAGTTCCACTGGCGTGCAGTTCTAAGAAAGAAGCTTTGCTCATGGAATCTACATTTGGATTTAGGCACAGATAAAGAGTGGGGAAAATTATTGACAGTAGTTTCAGCCAGACGGGTGTTTTCCGTGAAAGATTGGCGAGGGGGAGGGACGAGGGATTGGAGCTCAGACAACACCTGCCATGGAAACAACGATAAAACAAAGACAGGCTCGCAACGTCTCTTCTGTGGGAGAGAGGTTGCAGGGTAGAGAAAAGGGCATCCACCACTAAACCACAAAATCTATTTTGTACTCTGTCAAGGCAGGATAGGCTGTTTTTAGCAGCTCCTGCCCAGATGTGGCAGCAGTACTCCATCCTTGGACGTACTTGGCTTTTATACAGATAGAGAATTGCATTAGTAGTGAGATATCTTCTGGAGCAGTAGAAGGATCCCACCATTTTCCCAGCGTCCCTGGTAACAGACTTGATGTACGTGTTCCATTTCAGATCAGGAGTAAAGGTAAAACCTAGAAGCTTGTCAAAACATGGAGCCTCCCCAAGACGAGAGCCATCCATTTCAATTGATGCCAGATGGGGATCAGAGCGTTGATGATGTAAAGATAGAAGCTTGGTTTTGGATGCATTAAAAGTGACCAGCCACCTCTTCCCCCATTGTACCACGCGCTCAAGATCAGAGGAGAGAGAATTAGAGAACTTTGTCATTTACGGCCTTTGATGTGTTGCCATAGATGGTTGGGTCATCAGCATAGATGTCAACGAATGATTTAAGTATGTGTTTTGGGAGATCATTGATGTAGATCAGGAAGAAAGTTGGGCCCAGGATAGACTCTTGGGGGACTCCAGCATTTATACTGAGGGCCTCTGACTTCTGCCCATCAACCACTACTCTTATGAGCCTATCAGAGAGAAATGATTTAATGATTGAGAAAACATTTCCAGTAATACCGCAGCTGAAAATCTTGTGAAGTAGGCCCTTATGCCATACCTTATCGAAGGCCTTCGATATGTCAAGAGCAATTGCCCTGGAAAGGAAGCCTTTGTCAAGAGATTCACTAATCCTATGTGATATAACCGTTAGCACATCTGCTGTAGATCTTGCAGAGCGGAAACCATGTTGTGTGTCACTAAGAAGGTTGTTTCTGTTGAGGTGGTTGACTACTTCTTTATTTAATATGGATTCCAACAACTTACTCATGACACACAGGAGACTTATTGGTCTGTACTGAGAGGGAGATGACTTTTCACCTGAATTCTTAAATACAGGGCATATTGATGAGGTTTTCCAGGGTGTTGGAAAGCACTTCTCCTTAAGGCAACGCTTAAACAGTTTTGTAAGTATGGGGACAAGTTCTGATTGGAGCTTTTTCAGCACTATAACTTGAATGCCATCAGGGCCAGTTGCTTTACTGGAATCATGGTTCTTGATTAGCTTGGCGACCTCACGTACAGATATTTGTACGTTGCATAGTGTTGTCTGTTATAGGAGGAAATACAGAGAGTTGATGGTCATTGTCACATAGGGTAGAATTAACTGCAAAGTTCTTGGCAAATAGTCTGACCTTGTCTGATGCTGACGAGATGACCTCAGGTCTATTGATGATAGTTGGGATAGAACGCACGCTGTTCAAGATCCTGTTTGCTATTTGCCAGAACTGGTGGGAACCAAGCCGCTGCTCAGCTATTTTGGATTTAACAGACTGAGCATATAGCTCTCTTGCATGTTTTATTACTCTTTTACAGTGGTTGCTGGCAGTCCTGAAAGCAGCTTTAGTCTCAGTACATCTATTACGTTGGTAGCTATGGAAAAAGTGATTTCTGTGCGCGATAGCAGCAGCACATTCAGGGGAGAACCATGGCTGGCTGTTAGGTTTTTGCTGGAATTTTTTGGATGGTATGAATCGGTCTATGTCTACAATTAACCATTCCATCAGGTCTGATATTATAGAGACACATCCTTTTTAAACATGGAATGCAGAGGTAGGTCAGATATGAATGTACGGAAGCTATCCCAGTCAACCATAGAGTATCGATATACAGTACGGTGGAGAGGTACGTCTAAAGACTTATTACATTTCATTTTTATCTTAACTGCTACAACAAAGTGGTCAGAGGAAATAGAACGGAACATGAACACAGCTCAGGGGAAGTTGTGAGGAAAAGGTCTAGAAGGCTTGCAAATTGACCTGGTGTATCGGGCACACGGGTGGGTTCGTGAACAATGCTGCATCAGAATGCTGCGTCAGAACAGATACTACACTTTGATCTTAGCCAGAATGCTGCATCAGAACAGATACTGCACTTTGATCTCAGCAAAAAGGCCAAGTAAGCGTAATATAGTTTTCTACCAGGCATTATCTCCTCCAAAAATAAAAAATAACAGACACAGCATATATTTTAAGAGGTGGGGAGGGGAATATGGAGTAAGTCCCCGTAATGGCTGAAGCAGCAGTTTATAATCTCCTAAATACTTTATTTCATATATATTTTTAAAAGAAGTGGGAATACGGAGTCAGGCTCGGAAACGGCTGAAGCAGTTTACGATCTCAAAATTACTTTATCTAATATTAAAAGCTGAAACAGTCTACGAATTAGACATTACATTATTTCATGTATGTTTTTAAAACAGTGAGGTGGAGGATATAAAATCAGTCCAGGAAATTTACGAGTTAAACATTACTATATTTCATTCATATTTTTAACAGTGGAGTGGGGCTTACAGAGTCAGTCCCGAAAATGGGTGCAACATTTTACGTTTTAGACATTAATTTATTTAATGTATATTTATAACAGAGTGGTGGGGATAAGAAGTCAGTGCCGGAAATGGTTGAAACAGTTTACGATTTAAATATTACTTTATTTCATGTATATTTTTAACAGACATTATTACATAGTTATTATTTTCGTAAGGGGGGAGGCGATAATGTGGGTTAAAATTATGAAAAATTATTGTCTAAATTAGTAACATATCCAAGAATTATAAAAAATGATGAAATGTGAGTTAATTGATTGGTGTTTTTTTTTTTAATGAAATAATCGGTCCAGACAATATATCAAAGTTATTATTTTCGTAGGGGGGGGGGGCTAAATGTGGGTTAAAATTATAAAAAAAACGATTGTCATATCCAAGAATTATGAAAAATGATGAAATGTGAATTAATCGATTGGTGTGTTTGTAATTAAATAATAATTCTGATATTTTGTCTGGGTTTATCATTTTCGCAATTATCATTTTTGCATGTTGGTTACTATTATAAAAAATGATTGTCGAAATTAGTAATATATCCAAGAATTTTGAAAAATGATGAAATGTGAGTTAATTGATTGGTATTTTTTTAATGAAAAAATATACCCAGACAATATATCAAAGTTATTATTTTCGTAAAGGGGGGTTGCGATAATGTGCGTTACTATTATGAAAAATGTTTGTCGAAATTAGTAACATATGCAAGAATCATGAAAAATGATGAAATGTGAATAAATCGATTGATGTGTTTTAATGAAATAAATAACAATATATCAAAGTTATTATTTTTGTAAGGAGGGGGTGATAACGTAGGTTAAAATTATGAAAAGTGATTGTTGAAATTAGTAACATATCCAGGAATTATCAAAAATCATAAGATGTTAATTTATTGATTGGTGCGTTTGTAATAAAATAATCAGCCCAGACAATATATCAAAGTTATTTTTTTCGTAAAGGATATGTATGTTACAATTATAAAAAATGATTACCGAAATTAGTAACATATCCAAGAATTATGAAAAATGGTGAAATGTGAGTTAATTGATTGGTGTGTTTGTAATGAAATGATCGGCCTAGACAATATATTAAAGTTGTGATTTTCGTAAGGGGTGGCTAGAATATGGGTTAAAATTACGAAAAATGATTTTTGAAGTTAGTAACATATCTAAGAATTATAAAAAATGATGAAATGTAAGTTAATTGATTGGTGCGTTTGTAATGAATTAATCGGCCCAGACTATATATTAAAGTTATTATTTTCGTAAGGGGGTGCGATAGTGTCGATTAAAATTATGAAAAATGATTGTCGAACTTAGTAACATATCCAAGAATTATGAAAAATGATGAAATGTGAGTTAATTGATTGGTGTGTTTGTAATGAAATAATCAACCCAAACAGTACACCAATGCTATTATTTTTCGTAAGAGAGGGGGGAGGCGATAATGTGGGTAAAAATTATGAAAAATGATTGTCGAAATTAGTAACATATTCAAGAATTTATAAAAATAATGCAATGTAAGTTAATTGATTGGTCTGTTTGTAATGAAATAAGACCAGACAATTTATCAGTTTCTGTAAGTGATCAACAATATTTTTCTGAATTTTCAATGTTAACTTCTGGGAATGACGTCACTGTTGTAGTGATGAGTAGAAAGAAACATGATTATGTTGCTTTTTTACGTACTTTGGAGTTTTCTTTGAATTAACAACCCTTCAGTTTTGGGGTGGGGCTGGAGAGAGTAATGTCCATTTGGGGGTGGGGCAATCTCCCACAAGATATGGAATAACTATGGAATCATATTCCGGAAATGACATTGTTTCTCTTACAAATGTGTTGTTGGCGGTTGTGGTAGTAAGGGGGGGGGGGAGAGAACTATATTATATTGAAAATTGTGGTAAAGTAAAAGTTGCTTAATGATCATTCGCATCGATGCATTTATTTAATTATTTGGAAAACCTGCTGAGTTATGGTCAAGAAATGATATCATTTCGCTTAAAATGATGGTGTCAGTAGTAGGGATGGAAAGAACACAGTAATGTGAAATTTTGTAGTGAAGCAAGGGTTGCCTAATCACAAGGCTTCTCAACATATTTGTTTATTTGTTTGTAAAGCCGGCTTTGTAAATCTTCTGGAAATGATGTCTTTTTTCCAAAAAATTTTGATTGTCGGTAGTGGGGAAAAATGAAACAGTAATGTAGAATTTGATAATGAAGCAAGGGTTGTCTAATCACTTAACTTTGTCAATGTATTTATGCATTAATTTTAAAATCCTGCTAAGACATCTCCCAAAAATGACAATTTATCTTACAATAATAGTGCTGATAGCGAGGGAGGAAAGAAACGCAGTAATGAAGCAAAGGTTGCAAACTCATTAACCAACACAATGTATTTATGCATTAATTTGGAAATCCTAATGATCCATCTTCTAAAAATGATTTCAATTTTCTTAAAATCATGGTCGCCTTGGTGGAAAGAGAAATTATTTCATATATGTTGTATAATACTTGTTGAGACTATGTTAAATTGTTTCATATATGTATATTTTAAATATGTGTTGTAAATTACCCGTCCAAAAAAGGTAAAATTATTTCATATACATTCTGTAAATTACCTGTCCTAGGGAAGGTACAATTATTTCATATGTGTAATAGCCGTCCTAGGGTAGGTTAAATATTCTTTTGCTCGAAATAGCAAATGACACATACGCATTAAAAATTCCTCTCTCCAAAGAAAAACAGTTATATTCAAAATCAACTCCAATTTTCTCATTGTTTATATGGTCCCGAGCAACGTTGGGTAGCCCAGCTAGTTTTAAGAAATAAACTTGACCACGGAGTGAAGACCCGAAAAACAGAAACCATACATTTATTTTTAAAAATACTTTAGTTTTACCACTTTTGGTGTTATTATTACGAAACAACAAAATAGAAAAAACGGTACTTATGTATTTTGCGCTGAAATAATGTTATTTCGAAAGCTATTCTTAGCATGGGAAGGGAGGTATCGCTTAAAAGTCATTTCGGAGGCACTTCTGCAGCATGCAGACGGCGGCTATTGTTAGAGGGCAATAATTCCAATTTCTTCTGGGTTAAATAACGTGGCAAATAAGTAACAAACAAGATTTTTTTCCGAACAGAAAAATATTTGAAAACCAAAACATTTGATGTATAAAAATGGATCAAATTGTAAAAAGATTTATTTAAAAGTCTGCATAAACAAATATAATTTTAATAAAACAATTTTGTCATAAAAACAACATTGGATTTTTGTAAAATAAAATAGCTTTTTTTTCTTTTCTTTTTTTTTTTTGTTCGAACAAATAAATAATTTAAATGAAACTTTTTTTTTTAATTAAAACGACTTTGAAGGATCAACAAATTAATAATTTAAATGTTTTTGGCCAAGAAGCGCCACCTGGCGACAGTTTAAAGAAATGCGTCAAGAAAAGATGGCCGCCGTCCTCATACTGCACAAGTGCCTTTTGTTGTTTCGTGGACACAAAAAGTGTTAAAACTAAAATATTTTTTCTGTACTTCACGGAGAATGTGGGGCCTGCATAAACGGTATTTTTATTTAATGATTGCTCCGTCAAAGCGTTTTCTTTCACTTTCTTCGTATATATATCTCAGGCTTTATTTTTAATCGCGCGTGTATTATTTTTTTTTTTTTTTCTTTGGGTAAATTTTAGTTCGTGTTTGTTTTTATTTTATTTTTATTTCATTTTATTTTGATTTTTTTTTTATTTTCTCCACTAACTATTATTTTTTTGTTAAATTATTTTTTCATACATATTCAAATAATGCTTCTGACCCCCCCCCCCCATTTTTGGCCTAAAATAGTACCTTCGAAAAGTTTTCGTGTTTAAATAAACCAAAGAAAACCTTTTGCACATGCGTTTTGAGAGAACAATCATTAAATAAAAACACCGTTTACGCAGGGTCCACGTTGCCCGTGAAGTACCAAATTTTCTAAATAAAATATTTGTTTTATTATTTGATAATACAAATAGTATTTTCTTTTTTGTTGGTTTCATAAGAACACAAGAAATATTAAAGACTAAAGTAATATTTTTATAAATATATGGTTTCGTTTTTCGTGTCTTCCGTTCGGTTTCGTTACATTGATTATCAACCGTATGTACTTCCGTTAGCTTGATTTTTTTTTTTTCCGAGCAGTGATCTTAGACATTACCTAAAAATATACAAATTTATTTTCTTTTGGAGAGGGGAAGGAGCTTGTTTTAAAACTATATCTACCTCAGTATTTTCTTTAATTTTCTATTTTTGGCTGATTATCGAGACTCCTAAGACGTGATTATCTCATGTCGGACATTTTTTGTTCAAAAGTAACACTCTACATTACGTTTTTTTGTTTTGTTTTTTGTTGTTGTTTTTTTTGGGGGGGGGGGTTGCTGTTGTTTTGTTGTTGTTGTTGTTGTTTTTTGTCTGTTTTTTACTAAATAAACTCTTTAAAATAAGTTGAACCACCAAAAACTTTCAAAGCTAGGTAAAAAAACGAACACTTAGAAAAATCAATTTAATTTTTTTTTTTTTTAACCACAGTAAACAAGTAAAAATATTTTTTTTTAATATTATGGGATGTGTATTCTCTTTTAAAGACAATGTTTTCAAGAACGGTCATAAAATGTGTTTTCAATCGACATTTATTCAATAAGGGGCCAGTTTTCTTACCTAGCAAAAAGGGGCGAGTTTTTCGAGTGCGGTGTTTCCGAATACGAGTTTTCCGGGTATGGATTTTCCGGGTATGAGTTTTCCTAAATTCGTAACCAAAAGATGTTATATATTTTTACATTACATAATAGTTATTTAAGGATTAAAAGGATTCCTTTGTTCCTGGGGTACTTGGTCTCAACAGTATTTATATCCACAATAATATATAGAGTAAATTTTATTTTATTTTTTGTTCAAATTCAGAAAATAACATAATTGCATTTTTTTTTTTAATTTTATTTATTTTTTTGTAATTTAAAAAAAGAGACGAATTGTGAGAAAAAAATAACTCAAATATTTTTTAAGTTGTTTCCCTTGCATTAAAAACATATTAAGTTATCTCCCTTGTCTTGCAAGTTTTAGCGATGTGTTTAAATAAATAAATTTTTGTAAATTTTGCATTAAATATTACAGATTATTTTATCAATTAATTAACTAGCTGAGATCTATTGGTTATCTTAGTGATTATTGTTCTCACTTAAATTCTAGTTGCTCCTTCGTTTTTACTTGATTTTTTTACGTAATCTTTTGTTGATTAAATTGTCAGATGAAAGTATAGGTAAAATGAAAGGCGCTTTTTGCAATCGTCGTTGTTGATATATATATATTTCTACAAATGGATTTATTGTTTTTCATACGAGAATTCGAGACGCTAAACTAGTTAACTTGAAAAATACGATATTGTAATTTTTAGAAAACAAAACATGCAACTAAACTAACTTATTTTATATTCCTTTTTGCCTTCCTTTCAATGATTTTTTTGGTACTCTTGAATAATTTGACCTGAATTCTTGTGAATTCCCGTGAAGCATGAATCGGCAATCATCGGTGTCAGCTGAGCGTCGTAACAGACGCAGACTAACGGAGGAGGAAAAAAAAAAAAAGGAAAAAATACAAATAAAAAATAACAAAATAACCTACGTTGAAAAATGAAAATATGTTTGTTTATTTTATTTTAGTATTTAAATTTTTTGCAAAATATTTATCAACAGAAAGTTGTTGTTTTTTTCTTTTTTCTTCAAGAAAAGATTTTTTAACCGTATAATTGTTAGGTGTAAGCACAAGTTTTTTTTTTGTTTTGTTTTTTGTTTTTTGTTTTTTTTTTGTAACCGTATTTTTTTTTCTTGTTTTCTTTTGTCTACTTTTTTTTTTTTTTTTTTTTTCAAGAGTTTTTTGGGGGTGGGGTGGGGAATCCACAGAAATTTGAAATTTTTTTTTTTTTTTTTTTTTCAAGAAAACTTGAGATTATTTTATTTTATTTTTTCGGTTGTTAATTGCCGGCGAAAAAACTTTCTTGAGGTGAGGATATTTCCTTAGGAATCTTTTACTTCATCGACAGCAAAGAGGGAGGAGATGGGATTTTTGTCTCCATATAAATTCAAGTAAATATGTACCCAGAAGCTCCCGGTTGGTCCCGCATTCTTGCTTGTTTCGCTGTTTTGCTTCCATCCCACATCCTCTCGACGTGGTTCGTTGTTGCCTTCATCGCAGGGTCTACAAAATGAATACTATGATTCACAGTCAGGTGGTGGAATCCTTCGCCTCCAACTTTGTTATAGTCTTCTATTTGTTTATTATTGGAAGGAGGGTTTCAGCGTTGCGATTTGGCATGGTCAGCAAAAAAACCTTTCTTGTCAGTGATGTTATAGCCACCAAAGACCCACAGCAGTTCAAGGATTCTCCCTACATTTTGTTTCCTTCGGTTGAATAGAGACTCATCAATTTCAACTGTGTGCCCTGGGCTTCCAATCTGCCGAGGATTCCTCAGGAAATACTCCTGGCAAATTTCTCTCAGAAAGTTCTTCCAATCAGTGTAAGTGTGTTCGGATATAATACCGCATTCTCTTCATTTTTTAGGGTTGCAATTTCGAACGCCCATAAATAAATGATTTTTACTATTGTTGGAATCTCCAACTTAGATCGCGCAAAAAAAAAAAAAAAACGATCTTGTGCACAAGGATATCCATTGTCTGCACTGTACATCTCCAGGAAAAACTATCCTTAACACACAATCTTTTTTTAAACAAATATTTGTGTTTACAATTGTTGCACCTCATTTTTGGGGACAGAAATTTCTTTTCCTGACAATATGAGATTGTCTGCATCGGTGTTTTCATTTCTTTTTCTAACATGCATAGAATTATTTCCTTGCCTGTCATTTTTCTGTTTGGTGAGTTTGAAAATATATTTGTTTATCAGCTTTTTTTTTTAGGGGGGGGTAGTCGCTTTCTTCCAATTCGAATGTCGTCTGCTTCGATTTAGATAACGCTTTTTCATTGGCTAATCAAACTCCCAGAAATTAAATTACAAAAAAAATAATAATTTTAAAAATTAAGTAACTAATGAGAAAATCAAAAGTTCCCTACCCTTAATATCACCTTAAAAATTACTAAAAGCATAACAGAAAAAAAAAATTAAATAAATAAAATAAAAAGTCGAGTTAGTGTTTCAACATTTGAACAACACTCGGGTGAGACCAATGATTGCCGATTTCGTCCGATCCATGCTTGACGGAAATTCATGAGAATTCGGGTCAAATTATGCAAGAGTACCGATTTTTTTTCTTTTTATTATTAATGTTATAAACCTTGTTACAGTAAAAAAAAAAAAAAACGTCCTCGCACTTTTTTAAATAAATATTACAATTATTGGGCAAATATGGAGGTAAGTGATGCACTTTCCTGGCACTAACTATTGTGGACAACAGATTTTTCTAAGCATCCTCTGAATGCAGTTGATGCATGTTGTCGTACACACGATTTAGACTATGATACAAGTATCGATACAATCGATGCAGATTATAAGTTTATAGACTGTTTAAATAATATAGACACTCCGAGTAGTCTAGTTATTAGAACTATATTTAAAGGAAACACATTATTAGACAGTATAACAAATACTTGTTGATAGTGGTTTCAGCTAGACAGGTGTTTTTCATGAAAGTTTAGCAAAGGAAGGATCATAGATTGGAGTTCAGATGAGCACTTGCTTGAAAATAACGATAAAGCAAAGACAAACTTGCAACGTCTCTTTTGTGGGGAAGAGGTTGCAGGGAAGAAAAAAGGGCTAGAAGTCTATTTTAAACACTGTCAAGGCAGGATGAGATGTTTCTAGTAGCTCCTGCTCAGATGTGACAACAGTACTCCATCTTTGGGCTTACTTGGCTCTTATACAAGTAGAGAATTGCATCATCAGTGAGATATCTACTGGGCTGTAGAAAGATCCCATTATTTTTCCAGCCACATTGGCAACGGATTTGATGTACATGTTCCATTTCAGATCAGGAGTAAAGGGTCAGATGCAGAAGCTTGTCAAAACATGAAGCCTCTCCAAGACGAGAACCATTTATTTCAATTAATGCCAAACAGGGATCAGAGCATTAATCATGTAAAGATAGAAGCTTGGTTTTAGATGCATTAAAAGTAACCAGCCAGCTCTTTTCCTATTGCACTAGGTGTTCAAGATCAGAGGAGAGAGAATCAGAGAGAACTTGGGTATTTTTCGGCCTTTGAAGTGTTGCTATAGATGGTAGTGCCATCAGCATAAATGTCTACAAACGATCTTTGGATGTGATTTGGGAGATCATTGATGTACCTATTTACTATGCCTCCCCACGGGACAGAGTTAGACACCAGGGTCGTTTTTTAACGTGGAGAAAAGGTACAAAAATAAAAATTGTCTCAGTTGTGAAGGATTTCTCCTCCACCGAAAGAGAACAAGAAATAGAAGTGCAGCATCTGAAGAACAGATGGTATTTATTTGCTCCCCCACCGAGCAAATTAGGCACAAGGCCGATTTTTAATGTGAGGAGTGAATGGGGAAATGGGGACCAACTCCCCGGGGAGTAGGGGAGCTGGATAGTGACAATTGGTATGAAGGGTTGCCCCTACATTGACCAAGGTCTTATATGTGGGGTCGCCCCCACATATGGTCTTTGCTTGCAGTATCTGCCGGAACAGATGGTATTTATTTGCTCCCCCACCGAGCAAATTAGGCACAAGGCCAATTTTTAATGTGAGGAGTGAAGGGAGGGGGAAGGGAAAAAGGGGACCAGCTCCCGAGAGGTGGGAAATGGGAGCTGGTTAAAGGTCAGGCATGTGGGGTTGCCCCCACATCTGGTCTTTGCTAGTCATAGCTAGCAGTATCTGCCGGAACAGATGGTATTTATTTGCTCCCCCACCGAGCAAATTAGGCACAAGGCCAATTTTTAATGTGAGGAGTGAAGGGAGGGGGAAGGGAAAAAGGGGACCAGCTCCCGAGAGGTGGGAAATGGGAGCTGGTTAAAGGTCAGGCATGTGGGGTTGCCCCCACATCTGGTCTTTGCTAGTCATAGCTTGCAGTATCTGCCGGAACAGATGGTATTTATTTGCTCCCCCACCGAGCAAATTAGGCACAAGGCCGATTTTTAATGTGAGGAGTGAAGGGAGGGGGAAGGGAAAAAGGGGACCAGCTCCCGAGAGGTGGGAAATGGGAGCTGGTTTATGGTCAGGCATGTGGGGTTGCCCCCACATCCGGTCTTTGCTAGTCATAGCCAGTCATAGCTTGCAGTATCTGCCGGAACAGATACTACACTTTGATCTTGTCCCGAAGGCCAAGTAATAATTGATCATTGATGTAGATCAGGAAAAGAGTTGGGCCCAGGGTCGACCCCTGAGAGACTCCAGCATTAATACTGTGAAGTTCTAATTTATGCCCATCAACCACAACTCTTTATGAACCTATCAGAGAAAAATGTTTTAGGAATTTAGAAGACATTTCAAGCTACACCGTAGCTGGAGATCTTGTGAAGTAAATCTTTATGCCATATCCTATCAAAGGCCTTTAATATATCAAGAGCAATTGTCCTAGAAAGGAGACATCCATCGAGAGAATCGCTAATCCTATGAGATATTACTGTTAGCACACCTGCTGTAGATCTAGCAGAACAGAAACCATATTGCATGTCACTGAGGAGGTTATTTTTACTGAGGTGGTTGACTACTTCTATATTAAAAGATTTCAGCAACTTACTTCTAACGTACAGGAGACTTATTGGTTTGTGCTGAGAAGATGACCGATCACCTGAATTCTTAAATACATGGTATACTGACGAGGTTTTCCAGGATGTTGGGATGCATTTTTCCTTAAAACAATGCTTAAACAGCTTTGTAAGTATGGGAGCTAGTTCTGGTTGGAGGTTTTTCAGCACTATAATTGGAACACCGTCAGAGCCAGTTGCTTTATTGGAATCAAGGTTTTTGATTAGCTTGACAATATCACACAAAATATCTGTATGTTGCATGGCATGTTTTTAGATGCAGGGGGTTGGCAGTCCAGATCGCACTGCAAAGTTCTTGACAAAAAGTTTGGCTTTGTCTGATGCTGACGTGATTATCTCAGGTCCATTGATGATGATGGTTGGGATAGAATATGCGCTTCTGTTCAGGACCATGTTTGTTATTTTAGAGAACTAGTGGGAATCAAGCCACTGCTCAGCTACTTTGGATTTGACAGACTCTCGCATTCTTGATTACTCTTTTACAGTGATTGTTGGCAGTCCTGAAGACAGCCTTTGTCTCAGTACATCTATTATGTTGAAATCAATCGAAAAAGTGATTTCTGTGCACACTTGCTGGAATTTTTTGGAGGGTATGAAGCGGTCTATGCCTATAATTAACCATTCCATCAGGTCTGATACTATAGATGGCACATTCTTTTTAAACATGGAATGCAGAGGTAGATCTGATATAAATGTATGGAAGATATCCCAGTCGACCATAGAATATCAATATACTGTACGATGTAGAGGTACGTCTGCAGATTTATTACATTTTGTTTTTATCTTAAGAGACAATCGAATGGTCCCAGAGGAGACCAAACGTGAATGAACATAGCTCATGGCAAGTTGTAAGAAAAAGGTCTAGGAGACTATCATATTGACCGTCAGTGTCGGGCACACAGGTGGGTTTGTGAACAATCTGAGTTAGGTCATAAGCAATGGGTAAATCAAGACAGAACCTCCCCTCATCATCTGTCTTGTTTGAGTGGGTTAACCATTCCACATAGTGGACATTGAAGTCTCCACAGACGTAAATGTTAGCCAAAGGATGAGCAGACAGAATGTGGTCAATTTTCTCAGATATGCTATTCAACTCCAAGAAAAACGATTGTTTTACAGAGTTTTGTAATTTTTAATGCATTGAGATTTACTTCAGATGTATTTTTCTAAAGTTATCTCCCTTGACAAAATGTGATTTTCAAAAGTTATTTCCCCTGGTTAAAATTTGCAGTTTTTTGAGATTTGAAAGAATACATACATAAACTATGAGCGCGCTTATGCACGCACGGTAACAAAATCTCTATATTAAGAAAATTATATTACCACTTCTTGTGTATGTGCGTTTTTCCCGCATACATGTAACTTGTCCACTATTATATTTTTTTAATTATTTATTGAAATCAAAAATGTGTTTTTTGGAGTAAAAAAAAAAGAGAAGGAAAAGCCTGGGAGGGTGGACCTACCTCTAGGTGTGTCAGAATTTGGGAGAATTTTTGACACCCTTACACAAAACTACGAATAAAATATACAAAATTCGTAATTTTTTTTTTTTTTTTCTTTTAAGTGGGTTGTTTAATTTCTTTATGGAATATACGTCCAAAATAAACTATTAAAGTTTTTTTTTTTAAATAATAGAAATATTATTTTTTATTTAAAAAAAAAAAAAAAAAAAAAAAAGTGTTTTCAAAGTGCATGCGCGCGCTCATTCAGCTATTTTTATACGTAATGAAATGAATTGAACTTTACGAGTTAATTTTTTGGTAAAATCCATTGAAAGCGGTCGGTGGTTATATGAGAAAATAAAGCTGTGTACGCATTATAAATGTTTCTTTTCTGTGTCTTATGTTATACATTAGTACATTAGGGGTCATTTCGAGTCAAAAGTTTATTTACTGCCCCCATCTGAACTAGAGAAAATCATGATTTAAATGTGTATGTCTCGTCTAAATAACTAACGATAATTCTCTGATATGGCCGACCAGACGGGTGATCAAAAAGTCAGATCGAGCGTCCCCGTACCACGTACCGGAAAACGAAATGAGACTAACGAAATGAGACCAAATTGACAACTCGGAAATTCTAAAAGAAACAATTTAAAAAAAATTTATTTCCTACTTAGGTAGAATAAATGCAACAACAACAACAAAAGAAAACATGGAAAATAATTATAATTAATTTTAATTAATTAATTTTTTTCAAATGTTTTTTAATTATTATTTTTCAAATGTTTTTTAAATTTAAAAATATAAAACATAAATTAATCTGAAAAGCGCAAAGTTCAAGCCAAAAAACAAAAAAAAAAGGGGGCCAATTGTCAATTTGATCTCATTTCGTTTTCCGGTACGCTCGATCTGACTTTTTGATCACCCGTCTGGTCGGCCATATCAGAGAATTATCGTTAGTTATTTAGACGAGACATACACATTTAAATCATGATTTTCTCTAGTTCAGATGGGGGGCAGTAAATAAACTTTTAACTCGAAATGACCCCTAATGTACTAATGTATAACGTAAGACACAGAAAAGAAACATTTATCATGCGTACACAGCTTTATTTTCTCATAGACCACCGACCGCTTTCAATGGATTTTACCAATTTTTTTTCAATTTTTTCAATTTAAAAATCTATCAATTTTTCTATTGGTTCAATTTTTAAGATATTTTCAGGTTTAATGTGAAATTTTATTCTCTTTTCAATAAACTGAACATAATATTCTAGACGAACGTTTTTTGTTTTTTTTAATTCATTCGCCCCCATTTTGAAATGTCTATTACAAAGAAAATAATTAATTTCCTCACCTATTGAAGATAAAAAATAAAATCTCACAAATTGAAGATAAAAGATCAATAAATAAAATAGCCTAATTTAAAACAAAATCAAAAGAAAAGTTATGTGCAAATTTACCTTTAAAGTCAAAAGTTTAAAACTTAAGAAAAAAAAAAATCAACGTGGTTTTCAAGAAGCCTCACATTTTCAAAATATTGTACTGTAAAAATTGGACACTTACATCAATTTTTTCTATTTCAATAAATGTTTGTTTTTTTTTTAAGACTTTTGAAAAAAAAAAATTAAATTGCATAAAGAAGAAATAAAATATTTTAAATCAAAAACTCATGTAATTCTTTAAGAGAATAAAAAAATGGAAAATTTGAAATGTGATAATTTTTTCAAATACGGTGACCCATATTGACTAATATGATTGTTGACAGCAAACATATGTCAGAAATTCAAAGGGGAGATAAGACACATATAAACACTTCAAATATTTGTTTCTTTATATAGTTACTACCGGGAAATATATTTGGTCTAATTTGTTTTTACGTTTTTGATACAATTAATTATGGCGGTTTTCAGTCTCCGTAATTCTCAGCTGGAAGAAAGAGAGACAACTCTGTTTGTGGAACCTCTCATGTTACAATTTAAAATCGCGGTATTTTTGAATACTTGCTTATTTTTTTATTTAAAAAGTACATGGAATATAAAATATAAATATGGATAAATTCTTAAAAATGAAGAATGAAAGCACTCATTGATTATTATTTTTTATAGGTAAGTGATTTTTTGGAATTTATATATATTTTTATATTCAAGGTAAGCTAAAACTCGTTGATTTTCTTAAAATCTTTTTTAAAGAAAACCGATTTTTAAAAAAATATTGCATATTTTTCTATTAAATCTTTTATTATTTTAAAATTTGGTTTTGCTCTTTTTATTGAAAAAAAATTAGGGTTTAAATTACATTTTTCAAGTAGTTATAAGCTTCGAAAGACAGTGAGTCTAATTATTCAAATTTTTATCACTCATTTTTAATGGCGACATCTGACACTGCTAGTGGACCTCCTAGAACTGCATAGGAGCAGCATGAGTAAACATGAAATAAGTTTATTTAACATAACCCAAAAATGCAATCGTATCATATAATGGATTGTTTCCTATATTTTTAATTTTACCAATCAAGCAAAGAAATTAAATCCACTACAATGCATTGCGGTTAAAAAACAAGTTAGTCTCTGTATTCTGTCTTTGAATAGTTTAGAAAAAATGAATTAGTTCAGGACTCTTCAAAATTTGAACAGAATTTAAAGCATTTACACTTCTGAATAAAAAACTATTCTTTGCTTTGAAATTCTTAGCAAATTTTCAACTATTACTGAATCGAAAATGTTAAACGATTTCAACATTAATTTTTTTTTTAGAAAAGAACAAATGATATATGTAAAAAAAAAAAAAAAACTTTAAAAAAAAAAACTAACAAAAATAAAGTAAAAGAAATCCCGGGCGACATCGGATGAAGACAGTTTATGATAAATTAGTCACTTAAAATGGATTCCATTTCAGTATTTGTATACATATATATATATATTGCCGATTCACAAGCACTGTGCAGCTATATTAACGATTTTAGATTTAAATTAAAAACAATTGTTTTAATAAAATTATAATTTATTTTCATTATTATGATAAAGATTGTTTTTATATTCTTTAATAATTAATTTTCCTAACGAAAACATCTAAAATACAGACATGTAGATATATGGTATGTGGCTGGTACAAGCAGAAAAAAAAAACAAATACTTATATTATTTAAATGCATCATTGTATTCATTATAGGTTTCATCCGACCAATCATCTGAAAATTAGAAAAGATTGCTATAACTGAAATCGCTATTTGCCATGGTTTTCTAATCGACTTTCTCTCGTTTTCGTCGTGTTGTCATGACGATTGCCGAAAGCACCAGCAGCGGTTGACAATTTTAAAGTAAAATAGAACAAAATTCACAAAAGAAAACAACTCAAATACATCGTGTATAAACCAGTTATGAACTGAATGTGTATGATAAAGGACTTCGAAACATTTTCTGCTGATAACTGGCTGTTGAGGTATCTTTGGCCGACAGTTGATCAGTTAATCTCCTCATCTGCTAAAGCTCTCTTCGATTTGCTCCAAACTACAAACTGTCATCAACTGTTCCAAACTGAAATCTGTCTTAAACTAAGTCTGACTACTTAAATTTATTGACCCAAAATCGGAAATCCTATGTCCGGTCTTTTGTCTTAGTCACCATCACACCTGATTAATAGAAAATGACTACCTTTATGCTTGCTCTGTCAGCTACTCCCAATTGACCATTCAAAAAAACTGAATATCGTCTGTGAGACATCTTCATGACTTGAAAGTTCTAAAAGACCTTGGTGCTCCCCACCCCATCGTCTTTTTATTCATCTCACTTCCTATACTGCTAATGAATCATTTCATTCTATTGTTAGGGATCTTGACTCTGGGTGAGGTGGGAGTACATCCATAGTATCACAGTGACTAATGACCTTGGTGTGCCAAGTTCAAATCCAGTCAGTTCCATAGTATTATTTTTTTAACTGTAGCTGTACGTTCATTTCACTGGCCATGATCGTTCAGTCATTGACTTCAACATCGGCCATAGTGTCTATTATGAGCGGTACAGTGCTAGAAGCAGATAAATCTGAGGGTGATAACTCCTATTGATTAAAAAAAAAAAGAATATTTTGCAATAAATAATTTAGGACGCTAAACAGTATCGAAAATTGTCAAAAGTGAAACACGTCAATTAACAAACTTTAACAAAAACGAATACACGATTTTTTTTTTAATAACAAAAATGAATACAAATGAAAAATATTAATACAGGAATACCTGAACAATTATAATCAGTTAATCAATCGAAAAATGAAACAAGTTGGAAACAAGTTAATTAACTAACTAAAAATGAAACAATGTTAAGTCAGGCTCAAACCCGTGACGTGAAGGCAGAAAAGAAAATGAAAGAAAATCTGACGTCTTACCGCTACTCCATGACGCGACTGGAAGTGTAAAGCACTCAAATTTAACATAGTCAATCAAAAACAAAAGATGATTTGCAGAAATGGCATAGCTTTTAAACCTCCCACAAAAGCAAATTAGACACAAGATCGTTTTTAATGTGGAAGAAAACCAGCTTCCCTATAAAGGGAGCACTCTGGCAGTATCCAAATAAATAGTAATTGCCTCAGTATGAAGGGTTTTCTCTACATTGACCAAGGACCAATTACAGAACAGATACTAATCAGCCTGAAGGCCAGGCGTTTGCATTTGAACAATTGTTTTATTTATACGAAAAAAGACAAAAAAAACACTGGAGACAACGGCACAGTGGGAATTTTTTTAACGCGATCAAAAAAAAAAGGAAAGAAAGGATGTCCATTTGCGAGTGCAAGATATTATGATCTGGGAAGTATGCAAAAACTCATGGAATCCAGCTGACGCGAGAACTCCGATGCAAAAAGCCTTACGTGGACATACGCAAACCCTCGTGCCCATTTTGCCCTTTATATAATAGACTAATAGGGGTACCCATTGTTGCCTGGGTGTTTGTAGGTCTGTGTGTTTGGGGAGAGGGGGTAAAAAAAGTTTTGGTAAGTAGGTAGGATTGAACCCGGAACGTTGAGGCAAAGGTGGAAAAGAAAAATGTGAACAAAACCTGACAACTTACACTCGCCCACGAAGGAAGAGTAACTAAAAAGAGTTCAAATTTAACGATGAAAAAGTTAAATTGACAGGTGCGCGATTTTAATGATCACGCCATAGAAGTCCCATAATGAACAGGATAGTTATTTTGGTTTTGTTTCCCAACTTTTTGTTTCGCCAAAATGTTGGGGGGAAACCAGCTCCCCATAAAGAGGAGGGTGTCCATATAAATAGCAATGGTCTGATATAAGGAGTTTCCCTAATGTTGATCAAATGCCTATTGCTTTCTGGATGTTCTCTGCCTTCGTGCCAGGAACAACACCTTTACTTCAGATCAGTTTGGCTTTTATACAAAAAAGCTGAACGAACACGGGAGAAGCCAAAATAGCAAGAATTTTATAAAAGTCGATATAAATAAATCTAGAAACGACGTGCATTCGCAAATTATACATATTATGATCTAGGGGGTAGATAAAGAGTTCTAAGATATAGTAGTTCCCCCCCCCAGAACCTCGGCGAACAAAAGCCTTTCTTGGACATACACAACATATTTTTCTTTTCTTCATTGGTGGTAGTTAACAGCAAGTGCTGCATACTAATAACACAAGTTCTCTTGTAAAAACAGCTGGTATTAATGTATGTTCCAACTGTAGTTCACACTGGCTCGTGTATTAGTAAACATCAGGTTGACAAAGTTTTTGTGGTTTTTTATGTTTAAATTCAGATGATCATATCTCGTCTCAAACAAATATTGATTGATTGAAATAAGCACCATCAGAATCCACATACTTTTGGCAACGCAAAACAAGTGTATTTATGCCAGTAACATAAAATCTTGCGTTTTGGTGGCAATGAAGTCGCTGAAGGCGTTTTTAATATCGCTTAGGTTTTTTAAGCATTTCTCACACAGAAAGTTGTCAAGATATTTGAAAAAGTGATAATCAATAGGTGAGAGATCTCAAGAGTATGGCGGATGAGGCAGTTTTGGAGCTAAAGTCGTTCAACTTCTGCAGGATTGGTTTAGCAACATGCAGTCGAGCATTGTTGTGGAAAATTAGGTCTTTTCTGTTGACAAATGCTGGGTGTTGTTGTCAAAATTTCTAATGCATTTAATCTATTTGTTGACAGTACTTCTCCATCGTAATGGTTTCACCTGTATTCAAAAAACTGTAATGGATGAGACCTATCGCAGATCATCAAACAGTCAGCATGACTTTCTTTTTGGTGCAACTCTGGCTTCAGGAAGTGTTGTGGAGCTTCGTCGGCGTCTAACCAGAGCTGAGTGTCATTGGTTATCATAAAGAATCCAATTTTCATTGCAAGTTACAACCCGGTCGAGGAAAGGGTCATATTTGTGCTTTAAAAATAAAGGAAAAATGGCACTTCATAATGGCGTTTCTTTTGGTTATCGTCAATTTATGAGGCATCCATTTATCAAGTTTTTTGTCTTTTCAATCTCTCTCAAGTGGTTGGAAATCGTTGTATATGTTATGTCTAATTCAGAAGCAGTTGTGTATGAATTAGCTTCGACTAAGGCTCTAAATTGATAAATAGCTGACCACTATGCTCATCATCTTCAAGACTCTCGTCTCCACCACAAAATTTCTTAAACCACCATTGATCTTTGTGTTCAGTAGTAGTTCCCGGGCCAGAAGCTTCATTGATATCTTGAGCTTTTCAGCAGTTTTTCAGCCTAATAGAATACAAGATGGAAAAAAGCACATTCGCACAATTCTCTTATTTGAATTCAAAGTTCTGAAAAGAAGACATAATTGTTTTAAAAAAATTTTAATATAAACGATTAGATAAAGCGAAAAATGCTCTTTAAAATATATAAAGTTAAGGTTAATAATGAAAACTTATTTGAAATCAAAATTGAAAATTTCACAAGAACCTTGTCAACCTAAAAAATTAATATCTGTTTAAAGACATTGGAAGTATTAAAACATTAAAGACATTTAAAAAGCCAAAAGAAACTATACAATTCATTGAAGAAAGTGGATTGGTTGGTTGTTCAAAGTTGGGTCCTTCTTTATTTTACCGTAGCTACCATCTGCGGTAACTAAAGGGGAGACGGAAAAATCGGGTATAGCCAACCATGTTTGGATGGAGAGGGGGGACCATCGCCCCCTATGGGATGAAGTAAAAATAATAAACAGAGACCCACTGGAAAGTGAGAAAACTTAAAGAAACAGCTCACATGCTCGGACATAACAACCTACTGAGCAAACCAAGCATAGAGCTGAATGCAATTTGGACACCTCTGATAGAGAGAGAGAAAACCTTGAATAACAACATAGGTTTAACATTAACAAAAAAACAACTAAGAATTGTCCTAGTGACATATGGTCGAGTGGTCCTAGACGTTGTATCAAAGTTTACAGTTACCCAAAGGTGCTGAGTTCAATCCTGAACGAAGGCAGTGAAAAAGTAGCATTCAAAACAGAGAATCAGCAACTAGAGCCTAGCTGGAGTCCGAACACGGTACCCCCGTAATAATAATAACGAGTTGGGTTCGAGACTCCTAACAAACGGTTCCCCAGTTCGATACAAAACACCTGATGAAGGCCGGAGGGCAAAACAGCCAAAACGTTGTGACAATAACAACCAAGATGAGGAAGTCAGTCCGACAATCTCAATTCAGGTCAAAATCGATGTAATGTAGCATCTATCCGCCTGTTCTACAAGTACTTTAACAGTGAATGTTCCGACGAGCTGCAAGCACTTGTACCCCTTCTACGTAAATACCCCTGACAAGCAGTAAAATCCCACCCCTTCACAGTTGAGATCCATAGATGTAGTTTCTTCCCCAGATCCGCTAGACTTTGGAATTCCCTTCCAGATTCCTGCTTCCCCAACTGTATTGACATGCAGAAGTTCAAGTGTAACGTGAACCAACATCTTGCTGCCTGTGTCCCTAATAGTAGCCCCCTACATCAAAGTGGCAATGTGCCTTGTTTGGGGTGAAAATGTAATAAAAAAAAAAATTAAGCACTCTTAATTTATAACTAAAAGCAATGTATTATAAGACATGTGTTTCTATCATGTTAGAGAATCCATTTTTTTTTAAACAGAAGTTTTGTTTGTTTCAAAATTTTTTTTTCTTTTAAATTGCACACATTCAAATTAAAGTAATCAATGAATAAAGAACAAAAATATCTCAAGTGTTTTTTTTTTATTCAGTGTAAAGGCAATAATTTCAAAATGTGATTAAAAAAATTATGATAAAAAATATTAAATTCTGGAATTAGAAAATATTTTTTTTTAATTTTAAGCTTATTAAAAACAAAATCTGTTTTTTATTTTGATCTTTGTTTTATGATAGCAAATCAATGAAAGTGAACATCAACTGGAATGCAATCCGCTTGAAAAGTGTTCGCTGAGCAGTCATTGGCACAATAAATGGACCTGCAAAAAATTTGGATGCAATAAGTAAATCATCTGCACTTTTCATTAAAAACAAAAGTATATTTTTAAACAAAAGCAAAAAATTAAAATATGAAATAAAGACATTTTTAAGATAATGAACTCTCATATCTTCAAAAAAATCATTCACTCTCACAACTGTCCCCCCCCATATTTTTGACTGTTAAAAAATAATTTTTATTACTTTAAAAACATTAAATTTAATTATATCACTTTATGTATCAAGTTATGTTCCCTGTTACGGGCATGTTTTGTGCATACACGCAAATTACCTCCCAATGACGTCATGTGACGGTAAGGATTTTATAACTTACCAAAAATCTTTATAGAATATACAACACATAATTGCGTTTTAGAAATTCCTACATTCAAATGAGGATTAGTTTAAATCTTATGGGTCACTATTTTTATTTGATTTCAGTATCAAGATAATGAACGTTAGAAGTAGATCTTAAATCTATTTTAAATAAAATGCATTTAGACAAAGCATATTAGAAATGACTATAATCCTCACTATACTGATACATGTGATGATATCTCATCTGGGCAATATATATATATATATATATATATATATATATATATATATATATATATATATATATATAGAGAGAGAGAGAGAGAGAATGTGTATTCAGACAACATTCTTTATTTAAGCAAATATAGTTAAATATAACAGAAATAATTAATCTGCGTGATTCTTTTTTATTTATCAAATTTTCTGATGATTTATTTGCGCATCAAAATAAAAATATTCCATAAGTATCATTAACATTTTCGATTCCTCGTTAAATTACCAACAGGTATTAAAAAACAAAAGAGCTGGAGAGAAGAGTCAATCAAATATCAAAATAAAAAAATGTTAATTTAAATTTTGGGACACTAGATATAGTATCATAGAATGAATTGTATTACATTAAACATATTTAATTATAAGTAGCTAGATTTTAATAAAAATAGCCTCAAGTATTTAAAAAAAATTTTAATTGGTTTCAGAATATATTATTTATGTGTTAGGCATCACCACTTAAATTTTAATGAATAAAAAAAAAACTAACTATAATCAATAATATTACACATGAAACAATACCATGGGGGTCTTAAAATTTTAGCGTGTAAAAAGACGCCATTTTTAATTGTGTTCGAATGTCAAACAGATATATGTGTGTACAGAGAAGAGAAATAGAAGAAAAATGGAATGTATTTTTACCTTAAAAAGGGATGGATATGTGAAAAAGAAACCATTTTTAAAATTTGATTATGCAGTTTTGTTAAAAAAAACAAAAAAAAACATACATATAAATAAACATACATGCAATATGTACCCGTTTAAAAAGAGAGTTGTTTTTTTTATGTTAATTAAAACAATGCAAAAAAAAAAAATAGGACATTTTTGATAAATATGAAAGAAAACTAATGTGCACAAGAAAAAAATAAAATAAAAACCAATTGTAATTTATGCGCGCCTTAAAATAAGCATGCAAAAAGTATTTGTCAAAAAAAAAAATTTGCACAGAAAATGTTTGCCAAAAAATGATGCAAAAATTATTTGTCAAAAAGGAAATTTACAAAGAAAACTTTTTTTTTTACATCTTTATTTTTAATTTTTTTTTTTTATTTCAGTAAAAGTATTAGTTAAAGTGTTAATACAAAGGAAATGGATGCAGTTTAACATTATTTCTATTAACTTCACTTCCAAATTGAAGCAACTTAAAACATAATGGTGGAACCAACTATGCAGCTTCACTTTTATTGATTCAATAAATGTGTGTGCATGCGCGTGCATATCTCTCTCTCTCTCTCTCTCTCTATATATATATATAGTTTTTAATTAATTGACAATTTCTTGTAAGGTGATTTACTTCATTGTAATAAAATAAAGATAGAATATGGACCTTCAGTTTACTTTTATCAGCCTTGTAACTCTTATTTCCTTAATTTTTTTCTTTTAGTTGTCACATTTCATGAGTGATGTTTCTGACAAAGGGGAAAGAATTGTTATTTTCTAGGTCAAAATCTATCCATGTAATACTTCAAGTTGGCAAGTTTTTGACCATGAAATGAGTTTTTTTAATTTTTTTTTTAATTTCGTTTTTTTTTTTTAAGCTCCTTACATCAAATGGCTTCATATCATGTCTGAAGCGATTTCCATAAAAGTGAAAATAGAGATATGAATAAAGAAACAATATATAAATGAAAAAGCCACTCACAAAATTTTGTTTTACTGAGCAGCCAATTTGTGCTGGTATCACTGATGCATCTACTCTTTCTTCGCTCGTTGTCTCGCTAAGGCCCTCGATCGGATTGCGAGGTGTTGATTCTTCACATACCAAGTCACAAGGAACTTAGGCAACATTCTCATGATCGCACCCTGAAAGAAATTCAGATGTTTTGATTAGAAAATCACAATCAAAAGAATGACATAACATTCAGGTGGAGGGGGTGGGGTATTAAGACAAAGTTGTACAGAAAAAAAAAAATCAAAATAGCAATTCAGTGCTTTGCAAGTTAAGCAACATTGAGTCAATATCAAAGGGCTGACCATTTGGGAATATAAGGTACTGTATGTAAGAGGAGGACACTGACACTTCCTTGCAAAAGCCTTGTCATCTTCTTTGACGGGGATATACAAGCAACTGCAGACTGAATTTATTTGACATACAAAATTCTATCATTTATTTATTTTTCAACTAGCTTTACATGATTGTAAAGTAGGATTAAATATATTAATTCATGCAGATTTTGTACTTATTCTAACAAAGCCAATTTTCTATTGAATATTATATTGTACTTAATATATAGTACTAATTTCAAAAGTTAAAAAAAAAAAAAAATGATTTGGATGCCATCAGCTAGAATCAAAATCAAAACATAACGTTCCCAACCATTTCAACTATTGCCAAACAGATAGCAAAGATTTAGAATTAAATCACTTCAAGTTATGAATTTGCGCATGCACAAAAGTAATAGAAATATGTCGGCAAGTTGAAATGAACATTTTGCATTTTAACTTGCCGACATATTTCTATATGCATTGTTCATCTATCCAAAGATTTTACTCATTATAAACCATCCTTGGTGTATGATTATTATTTCCTGTTAATTTCAGTGTTATGTGATCAGTAGTTTAAGAGTTTATCAGTTGAATATTTTCACCCACACCCACACAACCATCTGTTTTATTTATATAGATAAAAACCAAGATAAGAATGGGAGAGTAGTAAGAATTAAAGCTAAAATATCTCGTCATCAATTTTTTTTTTCGTCACTGTTGTTGATCCGTTATACAGACATGGGTTCTTTGTTCTCGCAGCTGGAAGTGTACAGTAGTTTCAGACCATTTTAATTCCGCTTATTTATGGCTTATTCAGTCAGCAATCAGAAAAGTTACAGAAACTAGATGCACTTATATATATTAGGTCTATGTAATATTTTATAACCTAAGAATTTAATCGGAAGAAAGTTGGACAGTTTCAGAGTAAATGAAGAGTTAAAACTTTTTTTAGGCTATTGAAGCACTTGTCTTTGGCCAAATATATTAGATGTTGGAGTGTCTTTCCTCATTGCTTTTAACGTTCCCTTGGCTGACTGTGATTCCTAAAAGGTATTGAAGAAGTTTTAGAGGACAGATGAAATGAACCCAAAAATGTCAGTGTTTACAAAAGACTTACCAATAAATTATGAGACCAATAACCATGGCTGCAAGTTGATATGCCGAGATTTGCTAAAGAACTTTCTACATATGCTGTTGGAGTGGGAACCATTACAGAAGACTTGCGCAGCTTGCTCATCTTTGTTGTCACATAAAACGGCATCAAACACTGCAACAAGGAACAAAAAAAGTTCAAACAAAAAAAAATTGTCAAAGTTTCCACTCAATTTCTAATGTGTTGTTTTAAACCATTGTAATTTAATTTATACAAATTATTACTTAAACGTATGATTAATTTATAACTTTTTTCTTTCAGATTATTAAAGCATCGTTCATATATTTTTGTTGCATTATTCTCTCCCATGTTGACCTGAAAACAAATTTCTTCAGTCAACAGAAAGGGTTCCATCTTCAAATACTCTACTTCACACAGCACTACTGAGCAAAGATCTATGAAAATTTGGTTGGAAAATCTTGTCCCATCCTGCATATTCTCCTGACCTAAATCCCTCAGATTATCCATTAATTTTGAGGATTACAAAACCATTCAAGCAGCCTTAGATTAACATCACAAGAAAATGGAACATGAGTTGGATTTATATTTCACATCAAAACTTAAAGAATTTTACAAGTGAAACATTTCTAAATTTGTTGACAGATCGAATCAAATTAGAGAGCAAAGATTGTTATATGAATTGAACACAAGCAGCAAGTATAAGGGCCCGACAATATTTTTCGGACACTTTAGTATTCGACTTTCCGAGTACCATAGAGTGGAGAAATTCCTTCAATAGAATAGCATAAACATATAAAGACAATACCTGTAATAAAAATGGAAGAAACTCGATTAGGTAAGAAAAAATATTTAATTTTCATCATTTTTTATAAACCACACGCAACATTATTTTTCGGACATTGTTGAAAAACTTAATAGTCTGTAATATCACCTTTCTTCTCAATAACTTTTATCAATCTCTCTTCATAATGATCAAACATATGCACAATAACATCTCTACGTATTTCTATTAGTTGTTTTTTAGTTCCTATGGTTGAGCCTCTTGTTATTTCAGGTCCATCATAGACAAGTTGCGCAAGCATTTCCCAAACATTTTCCATTAAATTAAGGTCTGGGTTTTTTGCAGGTCATTCCAAAGTAGTCATATTTACTTTAGCCATCTATTCTTTCACGAGTTTTGACACATGGATGCTGCAATTGTCTTGCTGTAGAACGAAATCATTCCTCATCTCTCTTATCTTTGGTAGGGCTTTCTTGTCCAGCAACTGTTTGTAGTCTTCGCAGTCCTGTCATCCTTTCAGCCACCCTAACCATATATTTCCATTAGCAAAGATCATACCCCAAACCATAACTCCTCCTCCTCCCATCTGTCGTTTGTTCAGTACAACAGGCTCACCCCTTCTCAACCAAGTACACCATCCATCAGGCCCATCAAACTTGAAACGCTTCTCATCAATAAATATAATCTTCTTAAAGTCAACATGCTTTGTTAACCTTTTAGCACTCTCCAGTCTTGCTCCTTTGTGTTTCTTTGTTAGTGTAATATTTTTCTTAGTCTGTGCATACTTCAAACCAATCCTCTGTAGCGTTCTTTGTCCTGTTCGGACATTTACATACAATTCACATTTCTCCTTCACTTTTCTTGCTGTAACTTTTTTTCCAGATGTCAAAAGCCGTGTCACAGTCCTCTTCATTGTCCTTTCATTCCTCTTGTTAATTGATCTTTTCCATCCTCTCTTCTTTTTCCACTCGAAGCTCGTCTTCAGCATGTATTTGACCGTTGATTTCGACACCTTCAAATTCATGGTGATCCTTCTGATGCTGAGGCCATCTTCCCGCTTCTTTCATGCCAAACAAACAACTTCTTTTGAATGCATTTTACCTCATTAAACTTGTTTTGCCAGTAAAATAGAACGTAATTGATTCTAATGATGACAGCTAAGTGTACAAGCTGAAAATTTGCATACAGCAACATATACATGAACATAGCTCTTAATAAAATAGGATTTTTTGTCATGTCCGAAAAATAGTGTCGCACAAGTTTTTTCAAAAATCACAAAAACTAAAATTATCAAAGCCAAACTAAAAAAAATGATTACACTAGTAGTGGATTTTCACTCCTCAACTACGTACTTACAATCTCAAAAGGTTTTGGCACTAGTAACCACATTAAAGTACTGCCACCAATGATGGTATTTATCCCACCCCCACAACAGTAAAATGCGACAACACTGGAAGATGAGGAGAATCGGCAGTACCCTAAAGGGCACTGGCGATTCTCCTCATCTTCCTCTAAACCTAAAACTTGCCTAGGCAGTCCAGTCAGCTTTTCTTGTCAGAGTCCTGCAGGGAATTAGCAATAAATTTACTTCACTCTAAAGAGGGAAGTAAGGCTTAGGAAAGTGAACCTCCTAGGATTGCTCAGGATGTATACCTCAGCATGACAAGTCAAAGGCCACCAAAATGGCCTAGTTTCTGCCAATGCAAGTCAATACCCCATTCCCAATGGAAAACAAAAATACTAAAACCAAAGTGAAGAAAAATATTTATGTATGTACACATAATGGAAAAGAATATCATACATAAAAAAAATCATGTTAATTCGTCAAGTAATTTTATTAAAAAAAAAAAAAATTTAATTAATAATGATTGCCAATCTCTCAATGTCATTTTACAGAACAAGGGAGATAATTACAAATACTTCTAACTTTTGAAATATTTGCTCAGCTATTTTTTTAAGTTGAAAAGTTCTCATTAATCGCTAAAAAAATTATTTTTTTCATAAAATAAAATTACTTTAACCAGAAACTTAAAGAAGTCATTTTTCATCGCCCAGTTAATATAATTTTCTTATTGATCTTTAGTTTAAAAGTAAAAACAAAATATGGCCAGTGCAATTAAATATGCAACATTTTCTTTTTTCTTCTATTATAGTTTAATATGAGGTGGAAACAAAAGGATACTGAGACTTGATAGGTTTAAGTGTAACTGTGACATCACACAGTATAAGAAGTCTCTCCTATTTTTGACAAGTCGAAGCAGAGGATTGCTTCTGACCAGTCAACTCATTACCAGATGCTAGGTGATATATGGACACTTGTCCAAGAACCACCATTTAAATTCACACTATATTTCCTAAGCATCAGTATTTTTTGCTGTAAATAGACATCAAACATGTGCAAGATAAATAAAGATGGCTAAAAAAGAGACTAGTGTTGTTTGTTATATTCAGAAAATGTCATATGACCCCTGTGTGTGAATCATATGATCTGAGGGCAAAAACCCTTTCTCCAAAAGGTAAACGATGGAGTTTAAGGGACACATTGTGTGCCAAATATCAGATTACTTGTTTGCAGGTATTACATTGGAGTTCCCTTAGCATAGTTGGCATTATCAAGACTTAAAAAACTAAAAGGGGAAATTATTTTTAGCTAGCATCAAGTTAAAATACTCTTTTATATCTTTTCATATAAATTATTCAATTCATTCAAAAGTATCGCAAACAAAAATAAATAAAAGACATCTTAAAAAAAACTTGGTACATTCCAACACTAGCACAAGTAAGCTCAGTGGTGGAACTTCAGGCTTCATACTCTGGGATCCTGGTTTTGAATTTTGCTAGGCTCGGCCATGCTGATGTCATAAACGATGAACCATGTGTCCATCGATAATTACATTATATATATTTATTTTTCATTCTTTCAGCTGTTTTGAAAAACTTTCCAATCGGATTATAGGCATCGTCACGCTGGACTTATTTTGGAATACATTCCATCTAAAGAACTATTTTGCATTTTGGATCAACTAAAGAGGAGTTTCATTCAAGCTGAAATATTATGCGCGGTTTGTTTTTATATTAGTTTTTTACATATCCAATATTTTTTCTTTTTTTTTATTTGGCAATTTATAACTACAATAAATTTCGGTTTCACTTAATGCCTTAACTAGCAAATTCTAACATTGCTACAAATATAATTTGCTGATTTCTTTATGTCCTCTGATGAGAAGAATAAGAATAGCATTCTTTGAAACTCTGCGGAATAAGGACTTTGTAAATTGTTTCTTGGAGTATTCAGTCGAACAATAAATTTTGATTGTAAAGTTCAACTTACCGTTTTAATTTTAAATTCATTCTTGTTTTTGGTTAATATTGTTACTGGATATGTTCTTTATTTCATATAAATGGAAATATGAAGTTAGAACATTGTTTTATTACTGAAAATATACATTTTTAGACACTTGCAATAAAGTGATACATGCTTAAAATAACGAGAAAATAGAAAAATAGCATAACTTCCAAAATATTTGTTCAAATTCCACAAAAATCAGAGAAATAAGGCACCTTGTTATGCCCTTCCAGTGTACCAAATTTCACCTCTGCATTTCATAGCAATTTCAAAATTAAATAAATATTAACCTGCAATAAAGCGATACACAGAGTTTATATATATATCTATATGCATACACACACACTAACAGTAACACTCAAAATTGTATAAAATTAGTGGTCAAAATATTGTATAACAGATTTGATTAAAATGAGAAATTTACATTAGTTTTCAATATATTACTAACCGCCTAATTTATTTTTTAATCAACTGGAGCTAGAATTAATGTTAGATTTAGAATTGAAAATAATTTGAAAGGAAATTTTAAAAAAATATTGTTTAAACAATTAACAATAAAAATCGATAAATTGAAGTTAATCAAAATGGATTTTCAGTTTAAAAACTGCCAGCAAAAGGAGAGTAGATGCTGCATTATTTGTCACTGCTAAAATGCATGGCTAACTCTAATCTTTTAATACACAATGCTGCAATTAACTCATTATACTCCATGGAAA
Source organism: Euprymna scolopes (assembly GCF_053919585.1). NCBI lineage: Eukaryota > Metazoa > Mollusca > Cephalopoda > Sepiida > Sepiolidae > Euprymna > Euprymna scolopes. The sequence continues at coordinate 158,754,315 of NC_136484.1, read as the reverse complement.
TAATATGCATGAAAAGGAGATAGCTATGAAATATCAGCTTTTATACACTCATGTCAATTTGTTAATGTGTTCGCTCTCCCCAAAGACAGCAGGAACCAACTCTTTCTATGACAGTATATGAGTGTTACTCATGGCAGTTTGATTGTTTTGATTTATGGCATATCAACTCTTTTCGTGTTATTTAATGCTGAATTCAGTAATTTGGAAAAAGTTTTATGCTTCTAGTTCTTTATATATTCAAATAAATATTCATTGTGTTTAGTTGTTTTGTAAGGTAAAATTGCTTTTGTTTTTGACTTTACAGAACATGATTGAGTTTTATAAAAAGAAAGGAAAGAAACAATAACATTGTTACATATTAGGCAAGGAAGCTAATATCTTCAGTCTGATCTAATAGCACTAGATACTCATGGCAGAATTTTCAACATCTAATCTAGTGATATCCAGCAACTCATGATTTCACACATTGACTGTAGATATAAGGTTACAAATTGCCTGAAAGTCAGATTCCATGATTTTGATTTCCCCTGCTTTAATCAGTTTTGAGGTGCGTTTGGCACCATGGATTAAATTTAAAACTCTTCAGCAGAATGACGTAGAGCATCACCAAGTTCAGGAAGATGTCTGAAAAGTTGATGTTTTTAGTCGCGTGCAAGCGACTCTATAAGTCACTCTGTTGGTCGGTCTGTCCGTAACACTTTTGTGCTTGGCCTTTTTGGTTAAGATCAAAGGTCTGTTGTTAATAGATGCTGTTCTTAGCTTTTTAAGCTTTTCTTGCCCCTTTTGGCCAAGTCGACACAAATGAAATTTTATTAAGATTGTTTTTTTTTATATAAATAAAAAATGTTTTAAAATTGGGCTTAAGTAGACAACCCCCCCCTCCCACCACACACACATAAATACAAATTTAAAGGGGTCACCATGATAAAAGAGGCTGGCCGAGAGAAAAATCATTTAAAATTCACAACAGAGACGAGATGGATCAACCGCCCCCCTTCTTTTTGAGTTGGCCTTGTGCCTAAGTTTTTTGTTCATTTTCCCAATTGTATTTTTTTCCTGTGAATAAAAAATTTAATATCTCAATGTGTAGCATCTGTTCTTACTACATGCTGTACTCATGTTTGTAACTTTGTGATATAAAGTGGGGGATCACTTTTCTGTATTAATTTAATGTAAAATGATTACCCACTTTACAACCAGTCAGTCTCAAAGCCATTCAAGTCATTCTCCAGATCATTCAAGTTGTTTTTGAAGGATTCCAGTTATTTTTTTAAGCATTCAAGTCATTCTTAAGGTCATTCAATTCATCCTTAAGTTCATTAAATTCATTCTAAGTCATTTACTTTTTATTTATTTAAGTCATTTCAGCCCATTTTTCGGTCATTTTAGTTTATCTTTAAGAATTTCATGTCAATCCTACATTCACGCATTCATTCATTACACGAGAGCACGCAACTAATTGCTATCGGCCTTGTTCTTTCAGCAATGGGCATATTTACTGGCATTGGAGACGAGCTTGAAGTGGCATATTCTTAGGATGCAACAAAAGCAGTAATGGTCACTGCAGATTCTCCATGTTTCGGCACCATAAAACAGCAGACATCCATTGTTATCGATTTCTTTGACCTTCCTCTTTTCGAATTCTGTTTTGTTCAGTAAAATAAGCATATCAATGCATTTCACCTAACAAAATCACTGTTTCTATTAATTAACAAGACTTAGTTATAATTGTAATTTCTGTAGGCTTTATATATATACACACACACACACACACACACACACACACACACACAGTGCCGTCAAAAAGAAAATCTGAACTTATAATTTTTTCAAAAATTCAAAAACTGCAAATTTAAGCTAAATTTAATGTAACTGTTCAAACAAACTATACCTCATTTGATTCGCCTTTTATTCCTCTATAATTTTACCTGTTCATATTTGACTTTGAATTCAAATATTGTAGTTCATGTCAATTTAAAAAAATAACCTCAAATTGAGGAGGAAAAAATGTCAGCAGCAACAAATTTGCTTAACACCAGCTTAAATTATCACCTCTAAATCAGTTTAAAATATCCACTAACAAGCAACAAAGCATCTCTAATCGTCATTGTTGTTGTTCCAGGTTATACAACATAACATTAGTCCATATGCCACGAATTTCTCTTAGTGATCGTCAGGAGCTCATTAATCTCCACCTTTCTGGTTTATCCAAAGCAGATTGAAATGTGATGAGAAAACGGTACAAAAGACTGTGCAAAAGCACCAAAACACCAGCAGTGTTTGTGATGCCCCTAAATTTAGTCGTACTAGACTAACTTCTAACAGGAAAGACAATGCTATCAAGATCCGCAGCCTAAGAAACAAATTTGAAACGGCTCCCCAAATCCAACAACACTGCAATCTTGTTAAAAAGTGCTCTCTTTCTACTGTCAAGAACAGATTAAAGAAATTTAATTTGTGAGGATATGTCACAAGACGCAAGCCAATGATTTCTGTAAAGAACAGAAAGCGCCCTCTGAACTTTGTCAGATGCAATGAAGATCATGACTCTTCATAATGGTCAAAATTACTTTTTAGCAATGAAAGCAAGTTTAATAGGCTAAGCAGTGATGATAGGAAAGACAAAGAATTTAATCCTAGGTGCTCAGTTTCAACGCTGCAAGGTGGTGGAGGTTCAGTTTTGGTGTGGGGCATTATTAGTACCAATGGTTCAGGGCCTATAGTTTGCTTGCAAGGTCGAATTAATTCAACCAAGTACATTAAAATGTTGACTGAGCATTTTCTACCCTACTTTGGTCGGAATTTGGATGATAATCCCATCTTCATGCAGGATAATGCTCTCATTCACACAGCTAGAAATGTCAAGAGGTTCCTGGAAGAGCATGATATTCCGTGTTTGGATTGGCCTGCACAATCTATAGACCTCAATCGTATCGAAAATGTATGGCAATAAATCAAGCAACAGATACGCAATGATAAAATTTCAAATTTGGAAGAACTTTAGACAAAAATTAAAGTTGGATGCCCTTTCCCCGGAGTATTGCTGCAGTCTAATTCAAGGAATTCCCAAAAAGATTGCAGGCTGTCAAATTGCAGAAGGGCTATGCTACTAAATATTAACTAGTTCATTGTGTTCCTGTTGCATTAATGTCCTAAAATTACATTTAAATAACAATTTTCCATTCTGCGGACTTTCTTTTTGCCTCCTCAATTTGAAGTTATTTTTTTAAATTGCTATGAACACTAGAATATTTCAATTAAAAGTCAAATATGAACAGATAAAACTATAGAAGAATAAAAGGCCAATCAAATGAGGTATTGGTTGTTTAAACAGTTACATTAAATTTAGCTTAAATTTACAAGTTTTGAAAAAATACAAGTGCAGATTTTCTTTTTGCCGCCTGTGTATATGAGAAATCATTCCTTGATAAAAGCAATACGTTATTTGAATTTATAAGGTTTAGAAGTGTGATTTTTTTTAATGCTTTAATCAGGAACTTGAGCTGGCATGTGTAAAACCAAATGCAAATAACACTATGCTTACATTATGCCATCACGACCCTTCTGAGTTAAAAACAAAAAACAAAAAAATAGATAATCATCAATGAAAGACCACACATAACTTTTCTAGTGATACCATGCCATGAGGAAGGAAATAGATAAAGAAAAAGTTTTTAGACCTGAAAAAATCTCTTCAAGTTGATTTTAGTTGAATTAATATTTATTTTTAAAATATATTCCATACACACTAGCAAGGTTTTTACGGTTTTGTATTAAAAGTAAAATAACTGATATAGTTTTAGCATGGCTCTGCTTACATATGGCTGACAGTTGAAACTTACTTATGGCTAATATTAACATAACTTCAAATGTTTATATTTTCTATTAAATATGAAATTGCTTTTAATAAAAATATATTACGAGTACATAAACCAGAATAAATTGTTTTTAGGCACCGCCAAAAATGGCCGCAAAATCAAGTTGTTGTTGTTTTTTAAAACGAAATTACATTTATTAAAATCCATTATTTCTGAGTAACTTTTTTTTTCCAGAAAGATAAAACCCTGAATTTTATCATATAGAAAACAGAATAATGTAAAACTTTTTCTACTATTTTTAATTCAATTTTAAATGTTAAATTTTCCCAAAAAGTTAACAATTGACATTTTTTGTCTTGCACAAAAAACGTACTTAAATATTTAAAAAAAAGGGTTTTTGAAATAATTAATTAATTTATTTATTGTCTAACTAAGATTTAGGATGATTTTCTAAGAGAATATGCAAAAATATTATAATATAAGTACCTGAATTTCAAATAATTCCACTTATTCATATAGGTAACCAGATATTTCGCGTTGACGTAGAGTTCAGATCGACTCTGTTTACGTTTTCGTTTGATAAAAAGCAAACTATGGAAGACCAAACAGGCCAAAAAAAACTTATTTTTCAGTGACGAAAATTTCAATGTATTATTAAGCTGAGGCTAGCCAGTACCAGATGGGTGACCATTTGTATGCGTTTGGTTTTTAATGTGTATGGGGCCAGGCTCCCCAAAATGGGGGGGGGGGGGGCAATTTAAAGCAGAATAAAAAAAAATTATTTCAGCGCGTTTGGTCCACCGTAGTCGAAAGGCGGCAAACGTTTTCAAACGGGATCGAAAAAAATGATGCTATTTTTAACACAAAGGGCACAATATTTATCGAATTTTTTTTTTGGTATCGATTATTCAAAGCATGCCCTGTTTAATAATGGTCATGCATTATTCGGCTCGCTAAAAAAAAATTGTTAATTTATTCATCAAAAATTTTAAAATAGCTTTTTTCGTATAAATATTAAAAAAATTTTTTTTTTGTTTTGCTTAACTTAAATTAATTATTTTACTTAACATATTCACCGAATTTCACACTTCAAAACTCAAAAGCGGGATAATTAAACACAATCGAAGTTCTGGTATTCAGACGTCAAAATAAGGTATGCAAACAATTTTTTTTTTTTGTTTTTTTTTAATCTATAATTCTGTCCCTTACAACAACACAATATGTTGATTTCAGTTTCAGATGATTATTTTAAGCATATTTGTTCCCACTTCAAAACAGGACTTCAGTCACTGATGAATACGATACAATAATCCGTGACTGATGAAATTACGAGAGGTTTGCACGTCAGACCTGTGACTGCTAAATAATTTGGGTAGTGCCACTACTTCATTGCTGCGACTAATATAATATTTTCACTAATGATGACGTCATAATGACGCAATAATTGTAATCTATAAATAGAAATGACGCAATTACAACGTATATAACCACAATGCCACCGGTAAGGCACCAGAAGAAAGCGAAGAGGGCGGAGTGGACGGTACCATACCACAGGTTCCTAGGGCCTGGTACTGACCTCGATTACAAAAAATTCCTGCCTCCCCTAAATCGCTTAGACTGGGCAGCAAAAAGACACGATTTCAACTACGGAAAAGGTAAGACCAAAGAAGCAGATGACCAATTCTACAAGGACTCTGCTGGAACAGGTCTGTTGGGAGCTTTATCGCGAGGGGCACTCAGAGCAAAGCATTACCTGGGACTGGACGACTACTTCGATCCCCCACCTAAACGAATTAAACTTGATCCTACTTACACTGCTAGCTGCGAAGCAGGTATGGAAGTCGATTCGGAGGCGAGCACTGTCGCGAACGACAACGGCAGCGGAGCGTAGGGAGGAAACGAGGAGGGAGGAGAGCTACCAACCATTACTAACAACAACGTAAGACGAGTAGTTTTACAGAGGAGCTTCAAAAATCAGGTCAAAACGACAAACATGAATGATTGCGCAGCTATATTCCAGATCTACGACACTGACCCAAAGGAAGGCATACACGGAGCAGCCCGGTTTTCATGGTCACAGCCGGTATCTAAAGACTACATAGTACCCTACTTCCTAACTACCTGGGTAACTCCGCCGAAATGGGAAGCGATAATGTCAAACGCGACAGCGTACAGGATCGTCAGCCAAGGATTTAAAATATCGAAAATAACATGCGGTGAATGGCTGACAAAAAACAACGAGGAAGTCTTCGTACCAAACCCAGAACCCTACTTCGACATCTACATCGACAACGGTTCATATATCGGTTACGGAAACTTGGAAGGAATATCTAAAATCCCAAACAAAGGTTTCTCAGAAATCCAACCCATGGTAGGGGCAGACGCAGAGTTACCAACCTACACATATAATTACATGGCACCGTTCGAACTAATCAATGCGATCCCAAACACTGGAAACTTCTCGGACTCAGTAAACAAAACACAGGTGAAAATGATCGACCTGCACGACTGGCGAGAAATGCCAAACGTAAAAAACTTACGACAGGGTGACTCATTCACACACGTATGGCGAAACCACAGTTTACTAAGACGACCACTAACCAACACTACAATGCAGGGCAACTACACAATACAGGCAGGTATGATATCAAACCCGGTACTAATGACTAACCTGTTAAATTCGGGGGTCAAAACGGCCTGGGACTGCGGTTTATCGGTAGCGACCGCGCCGGCCTACGGTACCATACTGAGAAAAGCTGAGGACAACGTCCGCCAGGGTGCACGAAAACGTCAACGTAAGGAAGTGCAGGAGGACCTAGTACAAACAGAGGTGTCGGACTTAAACTTCGATCACCAAAGAGGGAGAAAAACAAACACGAGCGACGCCGGCAAGAAGGACAGTGGAAAAGTGGACATCGGGGCGACAACTTACATACAAACAAGCGGTTGCACAACAATGTCTGACAGAACAGTGATTAACAAGGTGCTCTACACAAACGAGGACTCACCAGAAATGGTACTAATACATGTTCCGCCGATACTGCGCCCGAACAGCACCGCCGGTATTTTATATTTCAACTTCGAAATAACTTACATGCTAGAAATTGAAATAGTCTGTGACGCACTTATCCACCCGCAGAAGGTCCCAGTCACCACCCACAAACAAGCACTATCAGCAACATCGGCGGACTTCAGTTACGAATACCACACCATTGTACCGCCCAATAGACATTTCCACGGCCAATCAGCAAAAGGAATGCTTCATAATCACGGCACACACATATGGGACCACAACCGAATGTTCCTCTACGAGACCAAGAGGCCCATGCGTGCCCTAAAGGGATGGGGAGTCCGAGAACTCAATCCGACAATGTGGCTGACCGTCTGGAGACAGTACGTGATGGACTATACGAACCAGACGTACCAATTCCAGGAGGAGGAGGATATCGACGAACCAGCCGCATCGACAAACTTCACTGTCCAGGCAGTAGAGGGCCTCTCACCGGACAAACAGGCGGGTTACATGAAGGCGCGAAGACAACTGTTCAAAGAACTCATGGGAGGAGAGGAGGTACAAAACCTGCGCATCTCGGACGATTCCGACGTCGAAGACTGGATGACTGAGGCATGCGAAATTGACGAAAACCAGCCGACGCAGTACTGTAAAACCCACGGTTGCAAGGCACACAGATGTCCTACAGCAACAAACCAACCCAGCCCCGCAGCACCAACCATGTCTCAGGACACAGCCATAGAGGACTCTCCCATCTCCGGAGTAATAGTGCTCAGCGACTCAGAAACAGAGGAACCGGAGGAGGACGACTTCGTCACACCAAAAAAAAAAAAAAAAACATAATAAACTACACATTAGCAATATACCAACGACAAATCAACGGACGAGGGCCGACGTCACAGCTATTTTTAGAATGTGAAGAAGTGCTCAGTGACTCCGATTGATAAAGTATTCTATCAATGACACTGATCAATGATCACATAGACTTCTGTAAATATTTTCTAAACCGCACTGACACTGATGTAACTATTGTAAATAAACTATATATATACACTAAACTCAAATCGTTCTTATAATACTGCATCTTGAACTGATATGACATTGGCATGATTCAATATTATTTCGCATGTTCGATATTCTCTTTCAGATCGACCATCAGACATGGGATCGTTTAAGAAATTCAAAGGAGGCATCAGGGAATCAGCGTCAGCGACGATTGAAAAATACAAAACTAGGTCAAGGAATTAGGTCACAGCTAAAAACTATATTAAGCAATGACTATGATATTAGGCCGAGGCACTTACCGCATCAGAGCTCGGACCCATGCAATGCAATTCTATTTTATTTAAAAATTATCAGGTAAAAAACAACAGATGACGTGACCCCCATCATTAACGTTAATGATGGGGGTCACGTCATCTGTTGTTTTTTATATATATTGTAAGCAAAAAAATATATATATATAAATATCGTTTATGAAAAATAAGTACACTGTTATAAAATTCATTCTTCTCCTAATAATCGCTGAAAATTTCGTATTGATCGGATAATTACCTGATTTTTGGTAGATTTTTAAAAAGACGGTCCGTCAAAAAGTACTGACCTGCCCCCCCCCCCCCAGTTTTGGCGGTGCCTAATTGTTTTTGACTCATTTCGCAATCGTATTTATCTTATTTCGCAAGTTGAACAAAATCAAGGGAGACAATTTTTGCAAAAGAATTATCTCCCTTAGAAAATCAGTAACAAAGCTGCGAATTATCTCCCTTAGAAAATCAGTAACAAATCTGCAAAATCCGCCATTGTTTACAGTAATAACATTTAACATACAATTGAAACAATAAATTTGTCTAGAAATGAAATATTTTTAAAATTATCAAAATAATGAAGAAAAAAGTTTAAAAAACGATATTTTTAGAACAGAATTAAAAAAAAACATAAAAAATAGTTGTAATAACACAAATAAAGTTTTATAAAACAGAAAAATATTTTACCTGTACAACAATGCCAGTATGTTTATATTCCGCTGACAATCCTTCAGAGAAATATTTTACATATGCCTAAAAAAAACAGATGAAGAAAAAAATTAATCCAAAATTCGAAAATTATTTTTTCTACACGACTTGAGAAAAACAAGGGAAATAACTTAAAATTATCTCCCTTTTTATTCGAAATTTATTTTTAAGTTCAAAGGGAGGTAACTTTTTTAAATAAAAATAAGGTTTAGTTACGTTGAGAACTAAAAGAAACTGGCGGAAACACAAAAAGTAAATATAATTGTTGATGAAGACAATAGTCATAAGAGAAACCATGAAAATGTTGACCGATCCCCTCAAAATGTCAAAATTATTGCATTATTCTTGGGATTTACAAAAATGGGCATTAAAAAAAAAAAAAAACTCACCAGGATTTAATATCGTGTAATTTTTTCTTTAATAAAACAATTAAGAAATTGTTTTTTTAATCAATTTTTTTCCTTAAATAAGATAAAAATATTTAAAAAATTTTAACTTAAATTTTTTTTAATTAAATAAAAATAAAAATGGGATCATTTTCCTCCAAACAAACATATTGCAATAATTTCTTGGAATATCTAAGAATTTGAAGAGTTAAGATGAATCTAATTCTTCAAATCAAACAATAATAATAATAATAAAAAAAAAAAAGATGAAAATTTAAAATCTAGAATTTTATTTTAAACGTTTTTGAATTTGATTTGCATGGAATAAAACAAAAAATAATTTATAAGAAAAGTGCTTTGATGAGTATAATCAAACATAAATTGTGTTCTAGCTAAAAACTCAACTGCAATGATTGTGTACAATGGTGAGGAAACTCTTTGTAAAACATACTCTGATATTATTTTGTCAGATATTGTCCAGATTCTCAGTATTAAAAAACAAAAATAAAGAAAAATTCTGTACGTTGCATGTACAAAACGAAAATATCATTCCAAAAATCATATCAGTTAATGAAGTAATTCTATTTTTTATAAAGAAAATTATTTTTAATCAATTAATGGGAATTCATAGACATTGCAACATAAATCTTGCAAGTTTGAATTATGTTTTTTTTTGTTTTTTTTTTAAATAATGGACAAGAATACTGTTGTTCGGTTAATCATAAAATTTGACTTTCTAATTTAAAAATAAAACTACTTTACATGACTTTTTTGTTGGTTTTTTTTTTTTTTTTTTTTTTTTTATTACATTTTCACCCCAAACAAGGCAAATTGCCACTTTGGTGTAGGGGGCTACTATCAGGGGCAACAACTACTGGGGTACTATGTAGGGATTTGGGCAGCAAGGTGTCGGTTCACGTTACACTTGAACTTCTGCACGTCAGTACTGTTGGGGAAGCAGGGACCTGGAATGGAATTCCAGAGTCTTGCGGTTCTGGGGAAGAAACTATTGGAGTAAAAAGATCTTTTACATCTAGGGACCTCTACAGTGTGGGGGTGGGATCTAGTAGCCTGTCGGGTTTGTCGAGGGTGCTCGCGTCGTGGGGGCACAAGTGATTGCAGTTCATCAGAGCATTCACCACTAAAATACTTGTAGAACAGGCAGAGGGATGCAACATTTCGTCGATGGGACAGAGGCTGAAGCTTAGATGCCAGTTCAGGGCCTATCAGATTTGCGACTCTCTTTTGAACCTTGTCAAGGAGCGAGAGACTAGTAGCAGATGCACCAGCCCAGATGTGGCAGCAATACTCCATACATGGGCGAATGGTGGCCTTATAGAGGTACAGGATACTTTCGGGTGTTAGTAGTTTTCTAGCACGGTAGAGAGAGCCTACCTTTCTTGCAGCGGCCCTGGCAATGCCTTCAATGTAATTGTTCCAACTCATGTTTCCTGTGAACGTTAGGCCAAGGAGTTTGAAAGATGGACTCTCAGATAAAGAGTCGTTGGCCATTGCTATTGGTGGTAGAGAGGGTTTCTTGTAATTATTGAATGAAACTAGTTTAGTCTTGGCAGCATTGAACGCGACCAACCACTTTTGTCCCCATTCCACTACAGATTGGAGGTCTTCCTCTAGTGTTTCTGCCATTTCTTTAGAAATGTGTTCATTTGTCTTCCTGTCGTGTCTGCCATAGAGTGTAGTGTCATCAGCATATATACCCATCTCAGAGGCAATGTTGTCGGGGAGGTCATTTATGAATATCAGGAACAATAGAGGTCCAAGGATAGAACCCTGGGGCACTCCCGCATTTATATCATATTGTTTAGATGTGCGACCGTCGAGGACTACCTGGATTTTTCTCTTATCTAAGAAGGATTTAATTATGTTAAGTATTCTACCAGTGATACCGTAAGATCTAATCTTCCTGAGGAGACCCTCATGCCATACCCTGTCAAAAGCCTTAGATATATCTAGAGCTACCGCTCTGCCTTCCCCCGCTTTGTCCAGTGATTGGTATATACGTTCAGAGATCACGGTGAGGATGTCTGCTGTGGAACGGGCTTGTCTAAATCCATATTGTTTGTCAGTCAGTAGTTTAGCATCTGTAAGATGATGGACTAGAGCATGGTTAATTATGGTCTCAAATATTTTGGCAAAAAGTGGGAGGAGGCTAATGGGGCGATAATTTGATGGGTCTGTCCTTTCGCCAGAATTCTTGAATACTGGTACAACAGAAGCAGTTTTCCAACAGCCCGGAAAGCAAGCTTCATTAAGACATTTGTTGTAGAGTTTGGAGAGAACTGGAGCTACTTCGGCTGAGCACTTTTTTAATAGCACAGCTGGGATAAGATCGGGTCCACATGCTTTTGAGGTGTCAAGGTTTTTTATGATAGCATGCACCTGAGCAGGGGTGGTTTTCAGATCGTCTAGTGGTTGGTTTATTTATTTAACCAGCATATCGACCTTCATTGGGTCATTTAATGTTGACGATCGTTTTGGTTCATTTTTTCATAGTGTTTGTTTGCTTAGTACTTTTTCTTTTTTTTTTGGGGGGGGAACAAGTTTTATCTGTTTTAGTTGAAAATTTGTTTGTTTTTTTGTAAGGCCTTGATGTTATATTTTTTGGTATATTTGTATCTCTCAGAAATGAGAATGTTGTCTGTGAAGGTGTTTTTAAAAATGTCTTTCATATTGTTGTTTTTTAGGTAGCGATTTCTCGCGGTAGTGTAGGCTCCACATTCCGCAAAGATATGTTTTATTGTGTAGGTCTTCTGGCAGGTTAGACATTGTGGTGGTTACTCTTGCCCAAGTATTTAGGAGTAAGTAAGGTTTGTGTGGTCAATGTGTGTTCTGGCTATAACCACTTGTTCTTTTCTTGATTTTTGTGGGGATGGTCCCCATTCTCCTAAGGTGGGTTTAATCTGGAAGAGCTTGCTATTTATGCTATTATTCCAGCGCTGTTGCCATTTTGCATAGAACAGTTTATTGATTCTGTATTTTAAGTCTGTGTAAGGAATATTGATGAGTTCAGGGTTTAGGTTTAAAGCTGATTTGGCAGCTAAGTCTGGTCTTTCGTTACCTTTCACTCCGATATGGCTTGGAATCCAGCACATGATTACCACTTTGTGGGTAGTCATCGAGTTTAGTCTATTCAATGGTTTGGTGATTAGTGGGTTCTCAAGCTTTATTTTGTTCAATGATGATAGAACAGAGAGCGAATCTGAGAAAATTATAAACTTCTTGTGTTTGTTTTTTGTTAGAATGTTGAGAGCAAGGTCAATAGCACAAACTTCTGCGGTGAAAATGGAGCTTTCAGTTGGTAGTGCCTTCTGGTGAGTTGTTCCATTCAGAACAGCTGCACATGCTGTCCTGTAGTGGTGCTTAGAGCCATCTGTGTAGATGTGCAGATGATCGGAGTAATCTAGAAGTATGTCGTGCAGTTTTTCCTGGTAGATGTTAGTGTGGGTTTTTGCTTTGGGGAGTTTACTTAGTTCGAAGATCATTTTTGGTATCCAACGTGGGATTTCACATAGTGTATGATCGTGGATATTTTGGGTTGTTATCTCTGATTCTTGTAATATCGTTTTCATTCATAGACTGAACGGTTTTATAGCTTTTTCTTTTGCTTCAAATAGTTCAGTGTCTTGGATGGAATGTGTCATTGTATGCAGGGTTGTTTGGTCATGATTTTAGTTTAGTATAGTATTGGGTAGCTAATTTATGGTTCCTTATATCTGCTGGTATCTCATTGACCTTTAGGTGTAGACTTTCCACTGGGGACGTTCTGAAGGCTCCCAGTACCAGTCTCAGCCCTCCGTGGTAGATCGGGTCTAGTGTCTTTAAGTAAGTTCTTCTGGCCGACCGATAAATGAAACGCCCATAGTCAAGTTTTGATCTGATCAATGAACTGTATAATTTCAGAAGGGTTTTTGATCTGCACCCCATTCTGTGTGGGCTATAATGTGCAGCAGCTGCAGTCTTTTATTGCAGTTTGTTTTCAGGTTCTTCAGGTGGGGGATGAATGTCGGTTTTTTATCAAACCTAGGAATTTATATCAGTCTACAATAGGAATTTCTGTGTTTTCAAGTTTCAAACAAGGGTCGTTATGGAGTTTCCTCATTTGGCAGAAGTGTACACATTTGGTTTTTGTTTCAGAAAATTTAAATCCATTTTCTATTGTCCACGTTTTTAATCTATTTAGGCATTGTTGTTCTATGGTATGTATATATTTTGACCTGCAAATATATCAGGAGGTCATCCACATATAAAGATCCATCAACACTGGGGGTTAGACACTTTGTTATGTTGTTTATTTTAATGCTAAACAAAGTTACAGATAGAATATGTTGTTTATTTTAATGCTAAACAAAGTTACAGATAGAATATGTTGTTTATTTTAATGCTAAACAAAGTTACAGATAGAATATGTTGTTTATTTTAATGCTAAACAAAGTTACAGATAGAATATGTTGTTTATTTTAATGCTAAACAAAGTTACAGATAGAATATGTTGTTTATTTTAATGCTAAACAAAGTTACAGATAGAATATGTTGTTTATTTTAATGCTAAACAAAGTTACAGATAGAATATGTTGTTTATTTTAATGCTAAACAAAGTTACAGATAGAATATGTTGTTTATTTTAATGCTAAACAAAGTTACAGATAGAATATGTTGTTTATTTTAATGCTAAACAAAGTTACAGATAGAATATGTTGTTTATTTTAATGCTAAACAAAGTTACAGATAGAATATGTTGTTTATTTTAATGCTAAACAAAGTTACAGATAGAATACTCCCTTGTGGGACTCCCTCTTCTTGGATGTTGGTATCTGAATAGGTTGATCCAATGCGGACTTGAAATTTGCGATCTGATAAGAAACACTTTATAAATTGTGGTCGCCTTTTAGATTGAGGTTGTTAAGATCTCTCATTATTCCAAATTTCCAGGTAAAGGCATATGCTTTCTCCAAGTCAAAGAAGATTGCCGAGGTGTTCGTTCCTTATAAATGCTTCTCTTACAACTGCTTCTAGGCGAATCAGGTAATCGATTGTACTTCTTTTGTTACAGAAGCCGCACTATAGGTTAGAGACAATGTTGGATTCTAAGTACTACACTAGTCTGTCGTTGACTATTCTCTTCATTATTTTACACAAACAACTGGTTAGTGAAATTGGTCGTTTTGCGGGTTTGAGTTTTCTTTTGCTGGTTTGGGGATTGCTATTATTGTGGTTAATCTCCATATATCTCGGGATTCGCCTTCTATCCATATTTTGTTAAAGATTTTTAATTGGAGTTTTAGTGTTTCAGTAGGTAGTTGTGTCAGGAATTTGTAGTGAATTTCATCTGGTCCTACAGCAGTGTTATGGCATCTTCTGATGGCATCTTCTAGTTTAGTTAGTGAAAGGAGTTTATTATAGTTTTCAAGGTTTTTTTATTTGAAGTTGAGTTTATATTTCTCTGCATTTTGTTTGATTGTTGTAAATTTTGTACTGTAGTTTTGGTTAGAAGAATTTTGTGAAAAAGTTTCAGCTAATAAGTCTGCTATATTTTTTTCATCAGTTGTGCTAGAGTTATTTATGACGAGGTGTTCGATTGGTATGCATTGTTGTTTACCTGCAATTTTTGGGATCATTTCCCATATTTCTCTTGGTTCAGTGGAGGAATTCAGTTTGCTGGCGTAATTTTGCCAGCATTTTTTTTTTCTGTTATTATAACTCTACGGGCTTTAGCTATGTTTTGTTTGTATTCTATAAGATTTGGAGTAGTAGGTTGTTTCTGGAATTTTGGTTAGGGAAGCTTTCTGTAACTTGATAGCTTGTTGACTGACATTTAGTGTTGAACCAGGGTCTGTTGTGTTTTTTGGTTGTTGAGGTTTTTGGAATGCACTCATTTGCTATTTCTAGCAGTGTTTTGGTAAAAGATTCCACTGTATCATGGATAGTTTCGATGTGGTTCAATCTAGTTTTGTATTTTTCCTTGAATATTTGCCAGTTGGCCTTGTTTAAGTTCCATTGTGGATGTTTTTGACTACTGGGTTCGGGGGTTTTGATTAGAATTGGGAAGTGGTCGCTGCCACAGATGTCATCATGCACACTCCAACTGAAATACAAATATATTTTGGGGTCACACATACTTATATCAATGGCGGAGTAATTTCCATTAGCTGATGTTTGTGGGTGAACTGTTGTTAAGTAAGCATATATTGTTTTCGTTAATGATCTCTTCTATTGTTCTGCCTTTTTTGTTAATGCCCTTCCACCCCCATAGTATATTGTGGCTATTAAAATCACCTAACAGGATGAAGGGTTTGGACAGTTGATCGATTAGTTTTTTCAATTTGTCTTTGTCTATATCTTCATTTGGTGGGATATATGTAGAGCATACTGTTATAGTTTTGTGCAGAGTGGCCTTGATGGCAATTGCTTGGATATTTGTAGTGATATTTACTTTACTAAGGGGGAGAGGGGGTCGCTTCAGATCAGAATTGACACACCCCCTGAGGCTCTGCCTCCGGAATTATGGGTGTAATTGAATGTTTGGAAGTTCTTGATGTTGATGCTGTCGTGTTTCAGAAAGGTTTCTTGAAGGCAGATTATTGTACGTTGTTTCTGTGTTATAAATAGTTGTAGTTCATTCATACTTGCTTTCAAACCACAACAGTTCCATTGGATTATTTTTTTTCCCTATGATTGGTTGTTGGTTTTAAGTTTTGTGTTATTCTTCTTCTGTGTCTTTTTTTTTTGTCTGGGGGTGTTTTGTCTTCTACCTCCATCTCCTCCAGTGTTCCTATTTTGTTTCCTCCCCTTGAGATTGATTGGGATCTAGATCTTGGTTTGTTAATTGTTTTTTCTTTAGTTTTCGTTTTATTGGGTGATGATGGTGTTTCATTTCGTTTGTTTATGAGGGTTGTTTTCATTTGGTGAGTTTTTTTTCTTTTTCTTTGTTTGATTTAATTTGAGTTTTTTGGTTCTGTTTTTTTGGCTTGGAAGTTTTGTTATCTTTATTTTCGTTGTTGATTTATTTTATAGTTTGTTTCTTTTAATTCTTCCATGAGTTCCCTTTACTTCATTAAGTAATTTCATAATGTCTTCTGTTTGATGTTTAATAGGTCTGCTTTTGTTGTTTGGTTATTTGGTCCGGTGGTATGCTGTATGTTTTTCTTTGTTATTTCTGAATATTTTATATTTCCGGCCAGGTTACGAGCTTCTTGGAAGGTTATATTTTTTGTATATTTTATTTTGATGATTTCTTTTTCTTTCTTCCATTTGTCACATTCTTTTGAATTTGCACTATGGCCTTTTTGGCAATCTGTGTGGGTCTCGTTTTCTCCACACCTTATGCATACTGGAGAGCGTGTGCATTGGTTTCGATGGTGTTCGTACCTTTGCCAATTGTAGCATCTGAGAGGGTTCGGTATATATGGTTCTATATTTATTTTTTCATATCCTATTTTAATGTTACTTGGGATTTGATGGGTATTAAAAGGTTAGAATATAGAAGTTTGTATCGAGGGTTTCACCATATTTTTTTAATCTGGATCCTTTTTACATCGATAACGTTTTGATTTTTTTAGGTTTATTTTAATTTCTTCCAAGGAACGCAGCGATAGTTCTAAACTCCTGATTACTCCTTTACTAGTATTCAATGTTTTGTGGGCATAGATTTTTACTTTTTGTTTGTTAAAAAGTCTCCACTTTAAGATTTCTGTGATATGTGTTTGGCTTTCTACTTCCACTAGTAGTGTTATTTAGTTTTTTGACTATTTTCTCTATTTTGAAGGGAGACACTTGTTATCGGCTCTCCTTCGGTTGCTTCAATAATTATGAAAAAAGATTTTGAACGAGATTTTGGTTTTGTGATTCTTTTTCTGAATCTGAACTAGATTTGTCTGAAACTTCACAATGGTTTCTTTTTTTAGGCTTTTTATTTGCCATTTAAATATTTTTTTTATTTCTCCTGCTCCCCACCTGCCTCGGAGCCCTATTTGGGAAGTGTTGGAGGGGGGGGGGCCATTTGCCCCAACACAACAAGGATACAGGAGAAGTATACTCTTCCTGTTGATGGACTCAAGCACCCGTGTTTCCTTCGTCCTTTCTAATGGCCTCATTTCTAGAAAAGATGTTGGTTTTCCAGCCGTGTTTTATCCATTCTTCAGCAAGTTGATTGACCTTCCAGCCACCGCTTACTAAAATCAGTTTTTTGCCTAATCTAGGGAGCGTATTTTCTTGTTGTGCTTGTCTGATTTAGTGCTAGTCATGACCAACTGATTGATTGGATCGGGCCTATCCAACCGCCTGTCTTAACCCAAGTAAGGGTCAAAGTGGCGTGTTGCACCTCATATCCTAATAGGACCTTGAACATGACCTGCTCAACCACCAGGATCCCGTCTTTGGACATTACAGGTTGCCACCTACGGTCAACAGGTGACCCCATTGAGAGACTTTTACTCTCTGCAGGGGGGCAGTCGGTGTATTCTAATGCCCCACCGACAGGGTTAGTTGGGAAGTAGGGGAAGAAAAAAAGAGGTAGGGAGGGAAGGGGGCTGTTGTTTTTGTTTTTGTAGAACATAATCAAGTTTTACAAAAGAGAATAGAAAAACAAAAAAGGACATCAATGTAGGTGCATTTCATCTCAGGAAGCCAGTAGACAGCCTGATCTGGTAGCACCAGTGACTTTTTGGGTATGATATTTTCATTTCATCATGAGCACATACATCATACAGATTTTTCTTTACTTTTTAATAGAGGAGGAATTCTGGACAAGAAACCATTTGTCAAATGTGCAAAAAAAAAATATCCTATTTTCTTTTTTATCTAAGCACTAATTTATGAAACAACGTTCTTAATATCTTTCAGAAACAGGAGGAAAACAATAAAAACTACAAGACGAAAAAGAGAAAAAAATTAAGAGAAAAAAAACTGATTACCTTGCAAGCTGAATAAGCAGTCAAGAGTGGGCATGGACCAGCTGCAGAGGCCGATGAGATATTCACAATTATGCCGCAATCTTTCTTCACCATATCTGGCAAAACTATGCTGGTCATCTAGATTGAAAAAATAATTACATATTGATAAACTCTCACATATATATTCTCTTAAATAAAACCAATTTTGGAAGAGGCAGTATTAATGGAAAGTAACGACTCTCTCTTTCTATTAGACCATGCTATAATTTTTTTTATTTTTTTTTATTACATTTTCACCCCAAACAAGGCAAATTGCCACTTTGGTGTAGGGGGTTACTATCAGGGGCAACAACTACTGGGGTACTATGTAGGGATTTGGGCAGCAAGATGTCAGTTCACGTTACACTTGAACTTCTGCACGTCAGTACTGTTGGGGAAGCAGGGACCTGGAATGGAATTCCAGCGTCTAGTGGTTCTGGGGAAGAAACTATTGGAGTACAAAGATCTTTTACATCTAGGGATCTCTACAGTGTGGGGGTGGGATTTAGCAGCCTGTCGGGTTTATCGAGGGTGCTCACGTCGCGGGGGCACAATTGATTGCAGTTCGTCAGAGCATTCACCACTAAAATACTTGTAGAAAAGGCAGAGGGATACAAAATTTTGTCGATGGGACAGAAGCTGAAGCTTAGATGCCAGTTCAGGGCCTATCAGGTTTGCGACTCTCTTTTGAACCTTGTCAAGGAGCGAGAGACTAGTAGCAGATGCACCAGCCCAGATGTGACAGCAATACTCCATACATGGGCGAATGGTGGCCTTATAGAGGTACAGGATACTTTCGGGTGTTAGTAGTTGTCTAGCACGGTAGAGAGAGCCCACCTTTCTTGCAGTGGCCCTGGCAATGCCTTCAATGTAATTGTTCCAACTCATGTTTCCTGTGAACGTTAGGCCAAGGAGTTTGAAAGATGTACTCTCAGATAAAGAGTCGTTGGCCATTGCTATAGGTGGTAGAGAGGGTTTCTTGTAATTATTGAATGAAACTAGTTTAGTCTTGGCAGCATTGAACGCGACCAACCACTTTTGTCCCCATTCCACCACAGATTGGAGGTCTTCCTCTAGTGTTTCTGCCATTTCTTTAGAAATGTGTTCATTCATCTTCCTGCCGTGCCTGCCATAGAGTGTAGTGTCATCAGCATATATACCCATCTCAGAGGCAATTTTGTCGGGGGAGAATTATTTGACAGGATTAATCATCATACATCATAAAATCAACATTATATATTAAAATAAAATGTCAAAAGATTACTATCAGAGCTTCACCCAATTCAGATAGTGAGAAAAACTTGAAGGTTAGTTCAAATTCAACAATTTAGGGGTCAATTAGCAAAATCAGACAGTCCAAATCCATGCCAATTTTGAGGATGGCTTATTCTCCATCAGTCTGAGATATAGTCCTATCAGCTCTAAGTTCACCTTCTCAGGCTTTGCTTTCTTACCCTTTGAGAAGGGTTTAGTTTATATTGGTAATCATCTACAGTGAGCCTATTGAGTAATGCTAATAGGGCTGCACAGGAAATTTTTGTTCAGCTAGAGTGCTCTTTTTCTAGGGTTCTGGCTTTTCAAATCCCACTTTCCTGATGATGAGTATCATTTATTAATTTATTGCGGACTATTATCCTCGCGGTTACCACCTGACGAAGGCCAGAGGAATAGTTGGCCGAAACATTGTGAAACAACAACTAATAGAGATGAGGATAATAGTCGGCAATAGATAAATAAATAATACTCATCTCAATAATGAATTCCAATTCAAAAATATATATAAAATTCTGTACGGACCCGACCATGGAAGATCAGATAATAAATGTGGATTTATAAGACCAAAAAATTCAACCGTGATTGATCTCCCTTTGGGGCCTGTGGTGCAGTGGATAGAGGTGTTGACTCAGTGTTGCCCAGTCATAAGATATGCTTGAATTAAAATTTTAATTTATGCAGATTTCAAATTTATTATAGTCAATTCTCTATCAATTATTATATTGCACTCAACATATAGTAGTGATTTCAAAAGTAAAAAATATATAACTTGGATGCCATCAGTCAGAATCGAAACCAAAATATAGCTTTCCAGCCTAATCTGTTAGTTTATTACCTTAATCCATACATGTACCAAATTGCAAAAAATTACATTGTTTAATCAATAACTGCCGCACAAAAGTAACAGGTCCATTTACTCCTGCCAAGATGAATGTTATTTTTTACCTGCTACAATTCGAATTTAGATTCCGATCCGTCAAAGAAAAGACGATGACTGGGCGCATAACCTATTAAGTTTTGAGACATTGTGTTGAACAAAGATGGCGGCGTAGTTCAGATCAGTAACCAAGATGGTGGCCAAGAATCAAATGCGGTCTGTGGCACAGTTAACGGCGAACTGATTGAATCCAAAATTTGACAATTTTTATAATAATTTTGAAACGTTTTCATTGGTTGTTTAGCACAGCCGGTGGTTATAAAAATGATTGGCGAATCCGTTCGTCTCATACCCCCATTAGGAGTCAAAAACATTTTACACATTGGGGTATATCAATTTTGATTTATTTTGTCCAAAAAAAACAATCTCCCAAATAGTGATGTGTGTGCACAGGGGAAAATGACAAAAGATATAAGCCGAACGCCAGACAAAAAAGCTACGAAAATTCTCTCACTTGTGCATTGTGACTTCGCAGGTCCGATCAGCCCGATGGGGAGAAATAATCTAAGGTACGTTTTGAACTTTATTGATGATTTTTCCGGTTTAATTATGGTTTATTTTCTAAAAAACAAATCCGATACTATCCTCGCCACTAAGAAATATTTAGCTGATATTGCCCCGTACGGTTCAGTAAAATGTATTCGCTCCGACAATGGGACTGAATTTACTAGTAAAGACTTTGAATTTCTATTAATTAACCACCTTATTAAACACGAGAAATCAGCACCGTATTCCCCCTTCCAAAATGGCACCACTGCAAGGGCATGGCGAACCCCTTTTGAGATGACATGATGCCTACTTATCGAATCGAAATTAGTGCATAGTTTATGGACAAACGCTTTAATGGCAGCAGCATATATCAGAAATAGATCGTTCAATAAGAGGTTAGGAAAAACGCGGTATGAAGCATTTTGCGGTGTAAAACCTAAAATTAACAGAATGCATCTATTTGGTTCTGATTGTTTTGCATTTATAGAAAACACCAGTAAACTAAATACTAAAAGCGAAAAAGGTACTTTCGTAGGTTATGATACAAATAGTCCGGCATATTTAATCTACTTTCCAACGCAAAATGCTATAAAAAGGGTTAGATGTGTAAAATTCAATGATACATTAAATTTAAAAAATGGCGATCCAGTGGATGAAAAACGTGAAATATTACCTAGCATCTTAATCGATCACAATGAAAATATTAATAACGACGACAATTACAGTAGAACTTCTGACGAAAATATTAACTAGACACGTCGATACCCAATAAGGGAGCGAAAAAGGCCAGATTTCTTACAAATTTAAAAGGTACAAGATTATGCCGTGGATTACTGTTATTCGTTGAACAGCGCACCGGAAAGTTATGAGGCGATTAATTCAGAAAATCACCAAGAATGGAAACAAGCTATGGTATCCAAATTGAAAGCTTTATCTGAAAATAACACATACGAAATAGTGGCAAAACCAACAGATAAAAATAATTTCTTCACGCTGGGGTTTTTCAAAAAAAAAAAAAAAAAAAAAAAAAAAAAAAAAAAAATCACAGCTTCTGGCAATGAAACATTTAAAGCAAGATTTGTTGCAAAAGGTTTTTCACAAATTTCTGGAGTGGAATATTTTGCAACATTTTCACCAACGACAAATTTAACAATAATTAGAATTTTATTACAACTTGCCGCTCAATACAATTCAAAAATACATCAAATGGATGTAAAAAATGCTTATTTAAATGCTCCGATTGACTGTGAAATCTACATTTACTCTCCAGAGGGATTTAAAATGAAAAATAAAAATTGGGTGTGGAAATTAAATAAATCGTTATATGGACTAAAACAAAGTGCACACAATTGGAAGTTAACACTCCATAATTCTTTAATAGAACAGGAATTCAAACAATGCCCCGTAGACGCGTGCATGTATACCAAAAATGTAGGTAATAAATTGTTGATTTTGGTTTTTTGGGTTGATGATATATTACTCGCCTCAAACTGTGACAACACTTTAAAAGATGTTAAAAATGAATTAAATAAAAAATTAAAAATGGCCAATCTTGGATGACTGTCATGGTTCCTCGGTATAAAATTTTTCTGTGAAAATGAAACTGTATCTATGAACCAATGACAATACATTGAAAAAATTCTGCTAAAGTTTGGAATGCAAGATTGTAAGCCGCGTTCAACTCCCGTCAAAATGAACATAAATAAAAATATAGGAACCGAAACAAAATCCATAGATAATCGAATATACAGGGAAATGGTAGGGAGCCTTGTCTACGTGATGACCGCAACTAGGCCTGACATATGTAACACTGTAACAAAGCTATCTCAAAACTTATCGAAACTGACAATTAAAGACTTTAATCGTGCAAAACAAATCCTTTGTTATCTAAAAGGAACCAAGGAACAGTCTTTAATATTTAAAAAGTCTACATATCCTCTAAATTTAGAAAGATTTTCAGATTCAGAATGGGGTAACTGAGGATAGAAAAAGTATAGCGGGGTATTGTTTTAGACTGTCAAAGACTGGACCTATGATCTCTTGGAAAACTAAAAAGCAACAAATTGTTGCCCTTTCTACTTGTGAAGCAGAATATGTGGCTCTTACTCATTCCGCACAGGAGGCAATTTTTCTGAACACCTTTCTAAAATCTATTTTAAAACCAGATCTAAGTAAAAAACCTACAGTAATTCATTGTGATAATCAGAGCAGTATTTTATTAGCAAATAATTCTATGATTCATCAAAGGTCGAAGCATATTGATATCAGATGTCATTTTATAAGGGATGAAATAAGGAAAAAATCTATTACTCTTATTTATGTGATGTCTGAAAATAATATAGCCGACATTTTCACTAAACCTATAAAAAGAATAAAATTAAGACATTTTATAACCAAACTTTTTGGAATAAAGCTCTTTTCAGAAACCCAAAAGAGAAGCATGAATAGTCAAAATCACACCAAAAAAAAAATTGTAAATTATCCCGGCCACGAAGTTAAACTGCGACCATTTCTACCTTACTAACCAAATTAACCAACTAATACCTAACATAATGTTTCCAGTTTTTGTTTAAAAAAAAAAAAAAGAAAAAAAAAGTCACTTGTTAAAACCTTTTTGTAAATTTCCTATTTGTCAAATAATTCTTTTTTGTATCTTTTTTTGCCAAACATTTGTTAAAAAACAAAAGAAAAAATGTATATTTGTGAATTTTTGTGCATATGTTTATATGTATTTGAAAAGTATTCTATTTGTATGTTTATATATATTTAAAAAGAGTTTATTTTTATATATATCAAAAAAAAAAAAAACTCATAAAAAAATGGCTTCCTTTTACACACATTATACCAATATATTAATAATTCTTTTTGACCAATGATAATAAAGACAAATTCCCCCAAAACCAGAAGAAAAAAAAAACAAAAAAAAAACAATTATTTTATTTGTTTATTTTTCTTTGTTCATTTAATTGTTTATTTTTATTTATTTATTTTTCTTTCCTTTTCTCAAGTCAAACCAAAATTGAATCCAAAAGGATTTTTCCATTATATCAAAAAAAAGGGGGCGTGTAAAATGTTTTTGACTCCTAATGGGGGTATGAGACGAATGGATTCGCCAATCATTTTTATAACCACCGGCTGTGCTAAACAACCAATGAAAACGTTTAAAAAATTATGAAAATTGTCGAATTTTGGATTCAATCAGTTCGCCGTTAACTACGCCACGGACTGCATTTGATTCTTGGCTGCCATCTTGGTTACTGATCTAAACTACGTCGCCATCTTTGTTCAACACAATGTCTCAAAACTTAACAAGATAAATTAATAAATAATACTCATCTCAATAATGAATTCCAATTCAAAAATATATATAAAATTCGGTACGGACCCGACCATGGAAGATCAGATAATAAATAAATGTGGATTTATAAGACCAAAAAATTCAACCGTGATTGATCTCCCTTCGGGGCCTGTGGTGCAGTGGATAGAGGCGTTGACTCAGTGTTGCCCAGTCATAAGATACGCTTGAATTAAAATTTTAATTTATGCAGATTTCAAATTTATTATAGTCAATTCTCTATCAATTATTATATTGCACTCAACATATAGTAGTGATTTCAAAAGTAAAAAATATATAACTTGGATGCCATCAGCCAGAATCGAAACCAAAATATAGCTTTCCAGCCTAATCTGTTAGTTTATGACCTAAATCCAAACATGTACCAAATTGCAAAAAATTACATTGTTTAATCGATAACTGCCGCACAAAAGTAACAGGTTTTAGTCCATTTACTCCTTCCAAGGTGAATGTTATTTTTTTTTTTTTTTAATATTGATCCATCAATAGCTATTTTTACCAGCTAAAACAAATTAAATTTGTTCCACAGGTTCAAATCATCTATATATCAAGTTTCAAGTCAATACACGAAAATTTTTAAAGATTTACGAAGGGAATGAGCAAGTTGACTCTCGAATGTTTGCTTTGTTTACACTAATTGACCAATAAAATAAATTCAACTGAGAATCACTTAAATTTGTGAATGGGATTTCTAACCCATTCTGTGGCCCTTAATCTTGTTGTAAATCAACAACTTCTAATAAATAAATTTGTGTTTCTTTCATTTTTTTTTATTGAAGAAAAAAAAAAAAATCATTTTGGAATTGGAAATTAGGCTCAAATTTTTCCAATTCTGATACTAAATCTGATACCCCCAAAAGTTAAGATTTTTCCGAGTTCTGATTCCAATAATTCATCGCAACACTAATATATATATATATATATATATATATATATATATATAAATAAAAGAAAAATGTGTGTTAGCATGTGTGCATTTTTTTGTGTATGTCTAGCAAAGGCTTTTTTGGGAGACACTCGGGGGAGATCACTGTTTCTTAGAACTTTTTATATGCTACCTAGATTATAATATCTATGAACGAAATCATGTATATCTTTAATTTGGGCGACTTTTACACATTATTTTTGCGTTTTTATTTTAAATCTCCGCATGTTTGTTTGGCTTTTCCATATATAAGAGAAACTGAATCCATAGCAAACAAACCTCCCTGGCACTCATGCCAGGCACATCCAGAAAAGCAATGAGCTTTGATCAATGCAGGGTAAACCCCTTGTATCAGACAATTGCTATTCATTTGGACACTCCTTTTTATAGGGAGCTGGTTTTCCCCAACATCTTGGGAAAACTGGCAGGATTTCATTCCCCTATGGCGTGATGTTTGAATTTTCGCACCTGTCACTAACTTTTTAATCATTAAATTAAAACTCTTTTCAGTTCCTTTCCCGTTGTGGCCAAGCGGTAAGATGACAGTTTTTTTCACCCTTTCTTTTCCGTTCGAGCCTACCTTCCTACCAAAACCTTTTTTCTTTTACGCCTCCAAAGATCCAGGCAACGCCGGGCACCCCTGCTAGTATATTTATATATGTGTGTGTTTGTTTGAATGCTTTCATTCTAAATGCTACGCAATTAAGCAGAATGTAGAAAATATGCATAAATAGAACTGAGCATAATAGTTAAATTAAAACAATCATCCAATAAAAAACATAAAAAAATTAATGAAAGTTTGTTTTTCAGAGAATATGCAATTAGTTAACCTTTATTTAGTCGTTCGCATATCCATGACTGAGAATATCAAGTTAGTTTTAATAATTTTTAAATAGAAAAGTAGGCTTTTAATATCAATGTAAGTGTGACGTAAAACTCAGCTTGATTTAGATATAGATATTTATGATTCGGCTTTAGTTCTGACAGAATTTTCTGATGATTTTAGTTTGGTGAAACGTAGATAGTAAACTTCTGCTTATTTCATTCACTCCAAACAAGGTAAATTGCCACCGAGATGTAAAGGACTACTATGAATTAGGGGTCATACTTACATGGATAGCCTAAATAGGGAGTTGAGCAGCAAGATGTCTGTTTAGATTACACTGAAATTTTCGCAGATTAGTAGACTTGGCGAAACAGGAAACGGGGGGAGAAAATTTCAAAAGTTTGCAGTTCGAAGAAAGGAAACCATTAGTGGAAAGCTTCCTGGCATCTGAAGACCTCTAGAGTGAAGAGGTGGGATGTTGCTGCTGTACTCGTTGGGAGTATCTATGTGGAGGAGCACAAATGCAATAAGCTCATTGGAGCAGATTTCATTGAAGTATTTGTAAAAGCACAGCGATGCAAATTGTGGTGATGAGACAGTCTGCTTTTCTTTTTATTTTATCTATTTTGGTATCCATTTTATCTTTTTACAACTTTTATTCTTTTTAGCTGAGAGTTTAACATATATATATATATATATATATATAACATATCTCACACATATACATGCTAATTACATCATCTTTCAAATGTAGCCGAGATGGAGTTTATGCCAGGTAAACCAGTCCTGATGATATCTGGATACGTGAGCATTCGACTTCTGGAGTGGAAGGTAGGATTCCGCAGAGGTAGGGAAGGAATATTTTCATTTGTTTTAGAATAATTGCCTACAAATTGAACACATCTTGCTTTGACAATAGATGATGCAAATAGAAGTTCGTCGTAGATTTGTTGTTTGGCTGAATGAGTCTTCCATGAAAGATTTTGGGCTCTTATGAGAAGCCAGGAAATATGTAACATTCAGGCAGGTTTCCCACTTTTTGGAAAGTGTCCATGTTTCTGAATCATAGAGAAAGGTGAGTTGCATTTTAAATTTAAAAATTTTCAATTTGGTGTTTTTGCCGAGATGTGATGTTCATATTTTGCTTGAATCATGCCATCTTCTTTCTCACATTGAAATCTTTGAGTGAGGATGTGATAAAGAATCCTAGGTATTTATAATCATCGACCTGTTTTAGTGCTGTTTGAGGCAATGTTTTGGTACTGTGATTTCAGATCAGATCATGCTGATTTGTGATATTACAGGCATCTCCACCCCAAGTGTTGGAAAGTAAAAGAAAAAAAAAGTAGGGTTTATCAGTAGACAATGGATACGAAGATGTTCACTGGGATAGACAGAAGAAACTTGACATGGGATTTTTGGTCAGGATGGAGCAACGACTGTAACAAAAGGACCGAACGATGGATACATATTTAGTTCATAATGACGATGCGTTTTTGCAACGATCAGAATTGAGGAGACTGTTGTGACTTTGACACAGAAGAAAGCAGATCGTCTCCCGACCATGTTGTGAGAGCTTTCGAGAGTAAGATGAACTGAAAGATAGCTCTGATAGAATGTACATGTGGACTTTAGCATTCAGAGGGTTGATGGTGTCACACACACCCGTCAGATCACCAAAGTTAAGCAACGTTGAACCTGGTCATTACTAAAATGAGTGACCAATTTGGGAATTCCAGGCGCTGTATGTAGGAGGATGTCGACATCTCCCTGCAAGAGTTGCAAAAACCTAACATTATCATCACCCCTAATGGGGATATACATGCAACTGGGACTGCTTGTGAATTTCATACTCCTATGGAACTTCCTCTTTCAGAGGAAGCCAGTTAAAACCCAAATAGGGTTAGTGCTATTTCACATACACACGCATGGTTGCATAACAATGTAACTAATACAATGAAACAATGTTAATTGCTATGACTATATAATATGCTGTTAGGCAATCGAATTACACCATGTGCTCCCAAGCAAAAATACAGTGAAAACAATTTAATTTATATATTGCAAATTTACAATATAGAAGATTTAGCCTCAACCTAATCAATTTAAAATGTATACTGCGCGTCTAATATTTTTTTATGCATTCGTATACAATTTCCTGCTAATTTAGTGAATTTCTAAAAAAAATTTAAAAAAAAAACAAAAAAAACAACCTTTTAACCAAAGAGACTAGAACTTACCATTGTCATGGAGGTAACATTTAATTTGATCAATGTGCTCAGAGTCTGAAAGAAGAAATAAACAAAATAATACATCCTTTCATTATTCAACATTTTTTTTCATACACAATTTTCTCAATGTTGGTTTTATTTTGTATATCTGCAAAGTCTCTCAAAACAAATATCTGCATTTATTGGGTGTTTACATATTCTCAACACGTTAACTATTGATTTTGTCTAATAATAGCAATACACATGAAAAAAATTGAAACATATTTCAATAATACATAAATAGAAAGAGTTTGATAAGCTAAAGAAAGAATCTTAAATTTCTAAAATCCGATTAAAATTAAAGAAGTTATGACTTTGCATGTTTGGATATTTTTCCCCTCTTTATTTTGCATTTTGTCACATTTTTTACACTTTTTTCAGTAAAAATGTTATATCTTTGTCAAATACTCAAGATTAAGCAATGAAATTTTCTATATAAGTGTAGTTTTGTGCAAGGAATCAGAATATGCTACTGGAAATCTCCAGAAATTAATGGTTTCCAAATAATCTGAAGTAAATGCACATAGATATGCTGCAATTGCTTAAAAATGGCACGTATCCATTAAAAGAAAGTTAGAGAACTCAAAGTTGAATTGTAATGCATTTTATGTACAAAAAACTGAAATCTACATCCAGGATTGTATAAAAATGAATATATTGCAATATTTCTTTGGTATTATTGTAAATTAATACCTTCCGTTACACCTCCTCATCTGACCACCTCTCCAAAATATGTGATTCTACCTTTATAGACAATTACGTGTGAAAACTTTGAAAAACTTTAATGAAAGATAAACAAAAGTTATTTTAGAGTTTAATGTAAAATGACTTCCCCACTTTGAACCATTCCAGCATTTTAGGGCAGTTAATCCATTTTTTTTTTTTTTTTTTTTTTTTTTAACTTTGGTAGATAAATCCTGGGCTGCCCCCCCCCCAAAGGTGATTATGTGTGGTTTTAAGAGGGTCTTTGTGTAATTATGAGACGATGGGGAGGTTGCCACTCTGACTTTGGGTTAATAATAGGTATAAGAGAAATTATGTATGAACATCCTGAAGACTTAATAAAAACAAAGCAAAAATAATTTTAGAATTTAGAGTGGAGGTTGGTTTCACAACCAATTCGAGACCATTCTAGCGTTTTAGGACAGTTGACCAATTTATTTTTTATGGGAGATTAATCATGTGCACTTTTCTTTAAGGAAAGGTCTTTTTTACGCTTACATGTAGGTTACAGAAGAATTTTGTTTGGTGGAGAGCTCTGCCACTCGGACATAGCATTATTGGTAGGGCTAAGGCTTTTTAGGAGGAGGCTTGCCATTCGTATCTGGGGTTAGACGTAGGATTAAGTGAGTTTTTTTTGTTAAGAGGGTGTGTGACACCCACTGTGAAACTTTACAAGAATTACGACAAACAGACAAAAATAAATGTTATTCAAAACAGGTGACATCACAAACAGAAACTGTGACCTTTGAAAAAGT
The DNA here is from genome assembly GCF_053919585.1 of Euprymna scolopes. Taxonomy (NCBI): domain Eukaryota; kingdom Metazoa; phylum Mollusca; class Cephalopoda; order Sepiida; family Sepiolidae; genus Euprymna; species Euprymna scolopes. Next base: position 158,724,583 of record NC_136484.1, on the reverse strand, counting down.
ATCAAGTATTTTTTGTCTCACCTATTTAAATATAAAAAGAAAAACAATTTTTGCTAAAGCTGACAAAACTATTTGATACATGTCAGCATGTAAAATAGACGTTAAACCAAATATGACGATGTCTTCTGAAAACAGAGTTTGCACACAAACACAAAAGTGCTGATCCTCTCCTTTTTATTACTTGACCTCATATTCCAAATGTTATTTTTTTTTACTTTACTATATTGTCAAGAATTACAAACATGACTATATTTTAGATCATTTCTGATCAGCAATATATTAACACTTATAGTAACAGCATATTTCTCAACATGCAAACAGAGGGGAGGGGGCCTATTTTTAGATTCATCTGTGCTTTTTATCAAGAAAAAAAAACTTTAGTTTTAAGTGACTTTTATTTAAGAGGGCAGGGCTGACTCAAAACGTCATTGTTATTTTTACCTAATCAGACCACAGTTTTGATATACAAGACTGATATGTCCTGAAGAAGAAGAAATATATATATATATATATATATATATATTTGTTTAAAGTAGCTGTGTGGTTTAGCATGCATAACTGAGTAATATAATTAAATGAGTCACCTTCATGAACATATATTTGTAGTTGTAGCTGATAATATCCTTAAATGTTACACTTTTTCATGTATATTTCAACAGCTCTCCCAGTCCGTATTTACACCAGCCATTATATTCTTGTGAGGAGGAACCAGGATGTATTCATATTCATTACACCAAAGATGGCAAAAATTCCTATACTTCAACCTATTTGTATATAAATGATATGTATATTGCAATCACATTTACAGAATGGTTCTAATTGATAAAGATTACAACATACAAAAGAAGCAACCCATGATTAGGGCTATGACAAGAGAATATTCTTTTCATTATTTTAACTCTCGAGTATATATCAGTTAAGATCTTATGTTTTCAGATAGAGTGATGTGGTTCTCGATTGATTAACTGTGCCGGATATATACTCGAGAGTCAAAACAATGATAAGAATATTCTCTTGTCACAGCCCTACTCGTGACTCTAAAGCAACAAAGATATACATTCTTCCAAGAATTGGTAATTGTTTGTTGATGATCTAGAACAATTACATATGCAGAGCAGATGTAACGGAACCTTTCAGGATGGTCATTACATTTCAGATCGATTGTAATACAAATCTCAACATGAAAACTGAAGAGAAATTAGTTATTTAAAGTTAATCATGACCAGCTGTGGCAAAAACACTTGGATGGATAACACAGTTTTCGGAAAAATAGAATTCTAAATCAGAAGACTTTGATCATTAAATCATTTTGAAACGGAGGCAGGTGTTAGCTTTCCAAACGTTTCACTGGAACTTTATTTAAATATCATTTAAGAAAATACGTAAAAAAACACCTCAAACACACGTGAACTGGCCGGTTAGAAAGATGAATCAAACAATTTTAATTAAACAGACATTCTGTAAGATTAAATAACATCAGCAAATCCAGTTTAACACCAATTTTACATGCAGGTATGCATTTGATGGCTTTAATAAATTCAAAAACTAATCTACTTCTGGCCAGGACTTTATCACTCTTAAGCTCATTTTTATCACTTCCTTCCACATGAACTGATCCTGTTACCTTTTGGGTCACTAGGAGCCAAATAAATGCAGGAGGAGGATAAAAAACAAACAAAACAAAAAACCCAAAAAGCAAACTTTTTTTCTTATTGTTTCTAATTGTTTAAAAAATATTGACACTAGGTCAGCCAGCTTTTTCTTTGAATTATATTCAACAAGTTTCCAGATGTTGTGGAAGTTAGAAGTATGAAGATGGAGTGGTTAATGAAAAGAAAAGTAGAGATTGAGAAAGAGGTTTTCAAAACAAAATGTGACGTTAAAAAGATGTGACATTTTCTATGAAAACGCCTGATAGCACTGCTGGTCATGTATGTAAACCAATTTTAGCTAATAGTTATAGAAAAGAATAGAAAAGATGGTTTCATATTCTCAGTTTATACAGAACTTCTGCCATTACTCAGCAGCAGCATCTTATCTGGGTATCTTTCATTTTAACCGATAATCCTATTTTAACTTTTCTGATGCTACCTGATCAGGCGGTCTGAAGATATCAGCTTTCTGACTTAAATGCACCAAACATTGATGTTATTTTTTTTCCTTTCCCTTTGTAAAGCTCAATTATGTTCTACAAAGACAGAAAAAAAAAACATACTAAACACCATAAATAAGTATTTGATGATATAAAGAACTTTGGAAAAAAGTTTTTATACTCAAAGTCATTGGGTTTGGCATTAAATAACACAAAAAGGGTTGAAAAAAAACAAACAAATCAATTCATTTCAATTTTAAAAGGTTGTTGAAGGAAATATTTATGGTTCAGATTCATCATTGTGATTTCTGACATTTATTCCCATCTGTTTGGAGCACACGGTGGAGCAGGTGCTAGTGTAATGATAAGAATTAATAATGGATAGAATAAGTTTATCAGCAGAATGTTACTACTGTCAGTGTGATGTATGGAAGTGAAACCTGATGGCATATGTTGCATGGAGAAAAACAATATGCGAATGATATGATAGGTTTATAATACGAGTCTTAATGATAGGATTCGTCTTAGTGACCTCAGAGAAAGACTGAATATAAACATAGATGTGTGTATAACAGAAGATTTTGATGGTATGGTTAATTGGAAGAATGAATGACAAGTTTTGTGTTAGTAGATGTAGAAGAGTTAAGGTAGCATTACAAGCATATGCTGCCTAATTTGCTTCAACAAGTCATATCTTTTTTATTTGTGGGTCAATTTTTAAAAGAATTACATTGATGGAAAGAGAATAGAATAAGCATTCCAATGATGATAATTTATTTTTCTTTTATGTTCCAAGTTATAAATGAAAAAAAAAAAAAAAACGGTAAAAAATGACAAGAAAAAAGGAAACAGTTTTTTTTTTATGTTTACAATTCATACATTACATTTGGATACACATGCGCCGGGTCAAATTTGATAGGATATGGCTGAAATTTTACAGGCTATATAAATATAGAAGTCCACCTCTACTGCACTTTGATTTATATTTTTTCAACCACAGGAAACAAAGTTACGACCAAGCAAAGTTGACAAAAAATATTTTAAATTGATAAGATAAATCGGTATATATCATCCATTTTCATATAAATAATAGTTTCAGAATTATTTTCATGTATAATATGTAAATATTTGATAATTATTAATTGTGCGGAAATTTCTTTAAAATGTTATCTTTTATAGAAATTACAGAATATAGAATTTAACGGGGGAAACGGCTCACTATGCGTTAATGCGCTGACCAGCGCTGAGCTGCCTCCAGTTAGCATATTAACAAGTTTTGTTTGTATTCTCTTAAAAATAGAAAACTATTTTTCACTTTTTATTCTGACTTTGTCAGTTTAAAAAAAGTATTTTCACGTTTTTCAAATTTGATTTCCAAACAATACTATTTTTTTTTTTTAACGCTTTTAGTACAATGCACTAAAAGCGTTAAAAAAAAAAAAAAAATGTACAAAGTGCATGTGTTTCTGCTATCATTGTATTTATAAATTCTTACTTGTACTTAAGGTGTGTTTTTTGTACTTAAGGTGTGTTTTTTTAGTGATCAAGAAAAACAAAAAAAGGTACTTGTGCACTTATGCTACCATGCTGAACTAATGTTATCATTTAGAAACCCATTTTTAACATGGGGAGGGAAGGGTGTTTTGTTAACTATTCTGTACTTTCACCTAACAATAAAAAAATTAAAAAAAGATATTGTGAAACTTGAAAATAATATTTGAAAAAAATAGCACAGTAACATAAGTGTATAAGCACCCAAATATTACCAAAGGCAAGATAAGTTACTCTTCTACCTAGTTGGATATGTTTTTAGTGTATTTATTTAAAAGTAAAATGTTTGTTTATTTCGAAAATTAGTGTCGAGCGTTACACATGCACAAGAAAAATAGCCACGTGGTATCTCATGTTATTGAAATCTCGACAATGACTTAAAAATATACAAAATACTGTCAGAACTCCAACCAATAAATGTCCTTGTGACATTTAATGGGTGGGTTTCTAATAGTATTTTGTATAATTTTTTATTTTTAACTCATTGTCAAGACCATTTTTTCGAATCTGTAAAACAAACCAGATCTTTTTTTTTAAATGAGGATATGTTAATAACATTAATAATAATTAGATGGTTTGATAAAGAATTTCATTGTGATGCATTTTGTAAATTTTTACCTTGTTTCCACTTTAACATTTTTCTTTAAAATGACTACCTCTTAAGGTTTTCGGGTATGCTGAAAATGAATATCACATTTAAATTTTCCTCAAATAAGTAACTTTCCAGATATTAAGCAATGTCATTTCTTATGTTATTGCTGGTGGCCATCTTGTATGCGCATTTGCGCATAGTTTCTCACGTTTGCGCACTCGCGCGTACAAAGCTCGCCAATAGCGATAACGTAAGAAATGGCATTGCTTAATATCCAGAAAACTACTTATTTGCAGAAAATTTAAATGTGATATTTGTTTACAGCATACCCTAAAACCCATATATATTCTCATTTTAAATATTAAGCTGGAAACAAGCTAAAAAAATATTACCATTTTATTTCTTTGTTTACATAGTTGAATTTTCGGTAAAACAACGCAATAGAAATGAAAAAAATTGCCATCAACTGAATATATAGTTGTTGTTTATCAGGATTACTGGTATCCTGGTACTGTGAAAGCTACATCGTGGATTCATGTAGAGTATGATTTATGGCTGCATTTCAGAAAATAGGGATATATTTTGGGCCAGATAAAGATGATTTACAGCATTGAAAATTGGACTGGTCCCAAAATGCATAAGTTCTGGTTGACTATGAGAATTTCCATCTTTTACAGAAATCTAAAATCTATATGAAAAATTTTCTTTGATTTATTTCTGAGATTAATTCATATCTACTCATTTTTTTTTTCTTTTCCTTGAGGGGAGTAGTATATACCAGCCATGAATGCTCTTTAGTTATTCAATGGCTACAACCCAGATCAAGCTCTCCTTTGGTGAGGAGGCAGGAAAATACCTACTCCCAATAAAGCTATATTCAAATACCTCTATAATACTTAGTTTTGTTCATGAATAGACACCCACTGTATGATACCATGCGCCAGTTTAAAAATTGAAATGTATACATCTTAATTTATAATTCATGGCTTATGATAAAGAGATACATCAGATTTGACTGCATAATCAGAAAAAGCACAATTTTACATGATAAAATAACAATTATCTAAAAAGGAAAAATCAACTTGTAATGTTACCCAAAGCAATGAATATTGATTAGTTGTTTTGTAACCAGGTTCAGGAGGGTCATATTGAAATCCAAGAATGTAAAGTTTATAAGTATATTTTAAGTATTTTCCGACTTCAGTCAACTATTCACAAATAAAATTACAACTTTTGTCTTTACTGAAGAGATAATCATTTATTTTAGCTTTCCTCTTCAGTGATATTAACTTCTGGATGTACTAAAGTTGTTAATTATATGATCAAATAAAATCAAGTTGAAAAAAAGCAAAAGTAAAAAAAAAAAAAAAGGAAAAAAGAAAAAGTAGAAAAAAAAAAGGAAAAAGTAGAAAAAAGAGAGAGATGAGGAAAAAAGAGAGAGAGATAAAGAAAAAGAAACCCAAAGAAAAAGAGATGAAGAAAAAAAAAGGAGGGAAAAAGGGAGGCAGACGAAAAGGAAACAGATGAAAACTTACCTCATTTCTGTTGGGCAGTTCTGTAATATATTCTGGAAAGTTATACGACATCCCAACATTATTCACTGAAAATAAAACAAGAAAATATTTTCAGAATCCAAAAAGGACCAACATTGTCAGGTCAGGGTAAAATACATTTTGAAAAAAGAAACTATTAAAATAAAGAAAAATATAATATTTGCATAATACCAAAACTTGCTGAAACTTTGTTGTGAATTATTTTGATGTCATTTTTTTTTATTCTTGTTAGAGTTCAAATAATGTAACATCTTAGATTTGAGAAAATTTTTCACACATGTGTAAATTACATGGCAAAATAAGTTTCTTTACTTTTTTTTTTATACTTATACAAGTATGATTTTCCGGTATCTTATTAGGATACAGATTATGTGCCTAACCAAAACTCAATAAATACTTGCATCACAATTCCTCTCTATGAAAGAAACTAGCCTAGGTGCCCAGCATTGCCTGGGTGTGTGTTGAGCAAAAAAAGTGGTAGTAGGCAGGCAGGCTTGAACTGGTACCATGAAGGAGGAAAAAATGTGAAAGAAAAAAAAGAAAGAAAAAAAAAAAGTGACGTCTTTGCTGCTGCATCCATCGCCAAACCAGAAGTGGCAGAGGTTCAAATTGAGTCAATCATAAAGAGGGGATGACTTTCAGAAAATATCGGCAAAAAAGCAACCCCTCCTTGTAGAAAAGTGCCCAGCTAAGGGTGAAGCAATTAATGTATTTAGCCAATTTTTCGATATTTATCGTCCAAAGGGTCAAGCTTCAAAACGATACCAATCTTGTGAAAATCCGTTGCCTCTGTCAAAAGTTTTAGGCAGACAATCATACATACATACATACATTTAAAAAGACAGGTGAGATTTATATAATAGATGAAATTGTCATTATTTCAAATGCAAGTGAATCTTGATATAAACGCTGCAATATACAAATATTGGCTGACTAAATAGCAAATTCACTAAATCTTAATACAGCATTTTAAATTCTTTCTAATATTTGTTGGTGATATCCAACTCCAACATTTATCGGAAAATTCACTTTCTTTAAAGTTTTAAATAAGGCTCATTCAACATTTCAAGTGTTTAATTTCACAATTGACAATCTTTTTTTTTTTTTTGCACTGAATTCAAAAGAAATTTATTAATTTTTAAATATTTTATGATTATTATGGATTAATTTTTTATTATTTCATTATCATGTTAAAAACTTCCATGTAAATTCCAAAGCAACTCAGATGTAAGAAAATGGAATGCCGTTAGTTAAAGTGAATAAAATATAGTTCGGATTCTGTTCACCAAAAATATACCAATCTACATGAGAAACGAATTCTCAGCAACATCTTTACCTCTGGCCTAAGACAGGCAGAAATATTATTCAGCATTGTCAAAGATAAAATCAATTTTGAATAAATTAATTCAAAATTCTGGTCACAGCACCAACATAAGTCATAATACCAGCTCTGTGTATAGCATGTAAAAATTGAAAAATAAATTGATTTTAATTATCTGTGTTCGACTGAAGAGTGTAATCAGGAAAATACATAATTTGGTCTTAGATTATTTTTTCTCTCCAATACAAGACAAACTGGTTGTCAAAATTCACCTTCTCCTGGTTATGCTTTTTAATAAAACACTTCAATTAAGTCAGAATTAAGATTTTCTTATTCCCATAAAATAGAGTTTGGGTGATTCTTTCAGAGAGCATATTCTTACACAAGTTGCAAAACTGGTTTTTGCCAGATCACTACAATTAAGCAATGATCAGCCTGCATAGTACTTAGAAGGGTAACCAATTGGGAATCCCAGGCACTGTAAGTTAAAAGACTGTAAAATTATTTTCTACAAATATGTGCAGGAAAGGTATGAAACTATCTCTTCTCCTCCTATGGAGAAAATAGTAGGGTAGACCTAAACTTAGCTAGGTCAACTAGTTTAGATGGAAAACTCCAGAAGGCCCCTTACTAGTTTTCTGAACATTGGTTACATGCTCCAGACATAATTAAATGTGATTAAATGTCTTAAAAATTGGTACAAACCAGATTTTCTACAGCTTGTAGTGTCTGGGGACAGACAAAAAGAATAAAGAAAAAAAAAATGGCTACTGCTTCTGCTGGTGATTTCATAAAATAAGATTTCTTATCACCTTTTATGCAAATGAGATCCTATAATTTAAATAAAAAGTCAATTTTTCCAACACTTAGTTGATTCAAATTGTGAAATAGCGAGCTTAAACAGCAGCGTGTCGAATTTAACCCGGAAATGGTTAGTTGAAAGTGCAGAATAGCAGAGGCGCCATCGCATTCTAGGTGACAGATTACAAATAATTATTTTCTGTTGACAGATCTTTTCTGGACAGTTTCACTGACATGAATCCATTTTGATAAATTTTTTTACAAAAATACTAATACTCAATTCATTTATAAAGTGAGGTGTGCAGAACAGGAGACTTTTTCTGTTTCTATTTGACTCAGGACAGTGTCAGATCATGTTTTTGAGGGGTTTTTTTCTGTGGGTTTTGTTTGTGGTATTTGGACGGTTTTCTTCCAATTAAATTTTTTCTATTGGTGTTATATCTTTCATATCTCTGGCATATCATTCACAGTTTTTGTTTCTTGTTTGTATCTGGATTAGGATTGTTGATGTGACTTGTGACATTTAGATTTGGGTGAGAGCTATTCATACTGAGTCTTGTTTGTAGTTTCCATACAACAATGCTGTATTTTTTTTTTTGAGATTCTTGATGATCTTGATTTCAGTGGGACTCGAATATTTTGTAATAGATTTTCTACTGAAGAGCCTTGTGATGGCATTAATTGCTGCTCTTGTATATCTTTAGTTGTGTAAGTTTTGAGAAGAAAAAATTTCCTCAGTCTGAAAGGATTTCTGCTTCAGCAAACAAAAGCCGAGGCTGCACTCTGCTCTGGTTGAAATTAATTGTGAATAAATAAGAGTATTATTTTGGGAAAATTAAATTAATTTTTGAGAAGAAAAAAAAAATTCCTCAGTCTGGAAGGATTTCTCTTTCGTGAATAAAAACAGATGTTAGTTGAATTTAATCGAGAATAATTAAGAGTATTATTTTGGGAGGATTAAATTAATTTTTGAGAGGGAAAAATTTTTCCTCAGTCTGTAAGGATTCCTCCTTCAGTGGACGAGAAGTTAAATTCATCCGAAAACAAGCTGAAAAATAAACTAATGAAAATGGATAGAGCTGTGGGTGTGAATGGAAACCCCTGCGCGAATGTGATGAATGTAGTGTTAAGAGAACATTTTTTTATTCCACTTATTTTAAGGTGTCTACTTGTTAAACTCTATAGAAAAGCGGTGGATTGAGAAATCGATAAATAATACATTCAAAGCAATTTTAGCGATGAACCAAGGGGCTAATAACCAAAATTATTTCTTTTTGTGTTTTCTCACCTTCGAGCTGATTTTCAGGTTGATCTGGGGGGCAGGGCGTGTCCCCGTAATGTGCGTTGGGTGGTTCTCGACTAGGGCCTAATCGGGGATCAACCAGCGGCGGGGTAGCGTTTGTGACTCTCGGACACACTGTTGACACTCATGAGGGGGGAGGGGCAGTTATATCTGAGAGTAGAGGTGATAAGATGTGGCAGTGGTGTGGTGTGTAAGAGAATGAATAAGGGTGAAAGACAATGAGAAGCATCTCCAGGCTGTCTGCGCTGATGACAGAGGTAACTCAAGTTCAACCCCACCTAAAGAAAACCCAGTTCCTGATGAGCAACCAGGGAAAGGCAGCACACATATCGAGACTCCTCCAGAAAATGAGATGTGGGTGCATTGAGAGCGACATTGATTGTTTCTTCTCTTTTTCTCTTCTTTTGTTTTATTGGAATTCTTGCAGGGCACTGACCCATAAACTACCAAGAAAGATCCTGATCATGACGGTAAAGGTGAGAGGAAGTAGACTAGTTCAATAAAAAGCGGGTATTAATTACCCAGAATAGGCTCAGTAGACTACAAACCCATGTAACTTTTATAAATTTTTGATTGAAAAAAAATTTGAATGTGAATTTTTAATGAAAAAAATATTTGAATGTAAATTTTTAATTGAAAAAAAATTGAGTAACTTTTATGGATTTTTGATTGAAAAAAAAAACAAACTGAGTGACTTTTATAAATTTTAATTGAGAAGATTCTTGAATTATCGCTGTAACTTGAAGAAAAAAAGAGATCTTTCATAATGCATGGAAAAAAAAAATTTGAATTTTATAATGTTTGTGAAAAATTCTGAGTAAGTGACTCTTCTAATTCTATTGAAGAGAAAAAATCTGTAACCCTATGGTGGGTTATTAAAAAAAACGGGTGACTTAATTTGTAAAAAAAAAAAAAAAAATCATGAGTAACTTTTATAACTGTGTTATAACTATCTTGTAGTTGAAAAAAAAACGAGTGACTCATGATTCTTAAGAAAAAAAATCTGTATAATTGTGTTGAACAGAGAGAGAAGGGGATTGTATAACTGCTATAATCTTGGTAAAAGCAAGAGACTTTGCCAATTTTGGATTTCCTTGGAATTTGGACTTTTTCAACTTTTTGAATTTTTGACTTTATTGAATTGACTTTTTGAACTTTCAAAACCAGAAGGGGAATGGCTCGCGTGACAAGCTGGTGTGGAGAACCAGCCACTGTGGGGTGATTGTGAACTCGAGTTCGGACTATATATATATATATATATATATATATATATGCTTCTCTTTTCTAACAGGTACACCAACAATGGAAAGGAGAAACAACGAATGAAATCCAGCTGGTATTGACTACAGTGAGAGGATGATGGAACGGAGATGGTGTGGGTGGATTACTTAGACTCATTCATTTGTGCAGAAACCAATGAGCCTAAGGGGGGGGGGGCGGAATGTGACATGACCACCACCGAGAGTGGTAGGGCTCCTCATTGGGGAGGGGGGGGGGGATTAAGACTCCCGAAACGCTGAAGGATGCCAGACAACTATGCTTGTACTAATTATTAAGCATTATTGTGTGTCCGGACAGTGGCGGCCAACCTTGCAAGAAGGAAGAGCTAAGTTGTGAATTTTAATATTTTTTGTGAAAATGACATATACATTTTATTTTTGGTGGAAAAGTGACAATTTGATGTCGTTTTGAGAACATAACAAATATAATTTTGCTTCTGGGGCCAGCCGAGAGGTCACGGGGATTGTGAGAACCGGAAACTGCGAGTGTTTGCAGAATCACAAGCACACATAATGGGAATCGGGAATTCCCTCGGAGATGACGTATCCAGTTGTGATTGGTATAAGAGAACAACCTACCCTACCCCGATACTGTGTATATCAGCAAATATTCCCGCCAAAATTAGTCAGTTGAAGCTGAGTCTTGAGAGAACCTAACACTAATTGAAGGGTTGCTGCCACACCCCTTCCACCGTCTGTCGCTACCGCAAACAACAGAGAGTAAGATTCAATCGTGTTTTGTAAGAAATCAACACTGGACAATTGTATATAAGTTATATCATATTTTTGTAAATTTGACTTGAATTTACTCGTAGAATAGAGACATCCGAGTTTGTTTTTCTTTTGTGTGCATGAAAATCTATTCACTTCCAGCGTGATACAGCATATCAACCCGAAGGTGAAATCGACACTGACCAACTTGCAGAGAATTCTCTGTGTAAGACGATAAGGACATATGTGTGAAGGTTCACACCTGTTACCAAATGTGACCTGGAAAGGTCACATTTGGTAAGCTGTGACAAGGACTCCTTCACATAAGTAGGGTTTTGGGGTGAAGATTGTTTAGATTGTTAAATGGCTGTCTAGTTCTTTCATGAAGTTCAGGAGTTTGTTTGGATTCATACTCATATTTGCTAGTTTTCTTACGACGTGATTACATTTTTGACATTCAGAATTAGAAGTAGCTTGCAATGGTTGAGTTACTCTTGAGCAAAGCGGGCTGAATGGGTATTCTCAACAATTTTGGGGGTTTCTGTGAAGATGATGTTCTGGTTGTATTGGATTTTTGTTACCTCTTTTTCTTTCTTACATTCTTCAAAGAATCTTGAGTCATGAATGTTCTCCTTAGCAGTTTACACATTTCAGTCATTGATAAGTGGCTTCCTGGAAGTTAGATTCATCAATTCCACAATTTTTACATAGTTTATTTCTGGTACACTAGTTCTTGTCGTGCCCATACTTCTGGCAATTATAACATCTAAGTGAATTACGGATTAGGAATATAGATATCCACTTTCATTATTATGTAACTGACCTTAATTTTTGTTGGAGTTTTGAGAAAGTTAAATTTGAGGATGTATGTTTTGGTGTTGAATTCTTAACCATTTTTCTTTAGTTATTCTTTTTACATCTGTTATAAACTGTTTTATTTTTTTAAGTTTTGTTTGATATCATTTATTGTGCAGTTATCTGGGTTTCTCACAACTCCCTTTGGAAATTACTTCAACATACTTTGTTTTTGTTTTTTTTTACTTCTACTATCAAGGTATTGTTAAATGTTATTTTGATTTGGGACCACGGCTATGAGATATTTTTCTATTATGAAGGATGAGAGTTTGGTGATGAATTTGTCATCAACTCAAAAATTATATACGTTGGATAGTAAGTGGTTACTTTTTCCATTTCACTATCTGAGTTTGTAAAATTATCAGTATCTGGATGTGGTCATTTGCATAATTTCATCACTTTATTTTGCATTAGATTGGAGTTTATTGTCAAGTGTATATGTAGAGTTTTAGATTTGGAGAAAATCAGAGGTTACATAAACCGAAATGTAAAAATAACACTCAAGATGAGAAATGCAAATAATATAAGAAATAGGTTAGTTTTGTCAATTTCTAAAGGTCGTCAAACACATGCCAGCACGTAGAGCAGACATTAAAGCAAATGATGAACCATTGTAAATGAAAAGCACGATACAGTGTGTGTGTGTGTGTGTGTGCAGATATTAATTTTCATGTCATTGAAAAAGATGCTGGAATCTATAGCGCAGACCAGAAAGATTTATGATTCAGTAAGATCAATGTATAGAGAACAATCCGTATTGATTTCATGCTTTAAAAAAAAAAAAAAAAAAAACAATTTTTTTTTTTTTTTTTTTTCAAGTGCTCTTTGCAAAAGCTGTAATAAATATTCCATTTGGAGAAATAAAGAATTAATATTATTGTCGGACAAGTATTTTTACAATTTATACAGACAAAGAGTTTGATCTTGACTTGTCATTTACATAATATCAACCTGTTTTGGATGATTTAATTCTATAAAAATAAATATGATAAACAATTTACTGCATAAAATTAATTGTATAAGATTAATTGAACACAAGTTGCTATTGTACCCATAAGTTGCAAGTTCATAACATTACCAAAAGATTTTTTTGTTTCATTTTTGTCACCTCAAACAAGGCATATTGCCTGAAAATGTAAGAAGCTACTATTTGGGATCATGTCTGACAGGGGCCTGTGGGGAGTTGAGCAGCAAGATATCTATTCACATTACATTTAAACTTTTGCAGGTTACTACAGTCAGAGAAGGAAATGGGGACAATTTCAAAATCTAACAGTCTGACAGAAGAAACTATTTGAAGAGAAGGCTTTCCGGCATCTAAGAACCTCAACAGTGAAGGGGTGGGATTTTGCTGCTTGTCAGGTTAGTCTGGAGTATGAACGTCACGGGGGCACAAGTGCTACAAGTTCATCAGCGCGCATTCCATTAAAGTACACAGGAGGGATACGACACTGCAGCGATAGGACAGAGGCTGGAACTTGGCCAACAGTGTGAGGACCTATTAAATTAGAGTCTTTTTTTTTTACCCTATGTAAGAATGAGAGACTAGTGGTAAATGCATTAGCCCAGATGTGGCAACAATACTCCATGCATGGATGAATTGTGATCTTGTAAAGATATAGGATGCTCTCTAGTGCAAGTAATTTTCTAGCATGGTAGCAGGAGCCCAACTTTTTTGCAGCAACCTTGGCAATGACCTTAAAGTATTTGTTCCAATTCATTTTAGTTTATTGGTCTCTCAGTCTCAGATGATAATGTATATTTTCTGCAAGGGTGCTATCATGTAGAATCTATAGCAAAACAAGCGTAGCACCTCTCTTGAACTGGCACTGCTTAAGTCCAATGGTAATAAGTCTAAAATGACTAGAAACAATGGCAGGATAAGCAGAGGAAGACTAGTGTTATTAGACTAGTTGCACTACCAAGGCTTAAAAGTCAAGTCTACCCTATTATTTAATCTATAATTGGAGGAATGGTATATGGATTCATATATTTTCATAAGATATTAGTGAAAAACAATTCAGTAGCACAACTGATCTTGAACCCAGCATGTCAGACTTATATTTCACATGTGTAACCACTACTAGTGCAATAATTATCAGAATAGATCCGATAAAATTCTAGTGCTTTTCCAGAATTTCCACTGTATTAAAAAACAAAAATAAAACATGTATGAAGTATATACCCATGATGGAAAGAAAATATTGTCTTTTAAAATTCACGTAAATTGATCAAATAGTTTTATTCTTAAAAAAAGAAAATCAAATTTTATAACTAACTGAAGAGGGACTATCTCGCAGCACCATTTTAAAAACCCGCTGAAATAATACAAGAAGTAATTCCAGATAATTCAAAATTTTTGCAAGATTTTAGAAACCCATTCTTAACATGTGCATGGTGGGGGCATTGGAAAACACAAATTCGCTTCAAAATTATTTTCTTTATAAATTTAAAACTACTTTTACATAATTATTTTCTTTATAAATTTAAAACTACTTTTACATAATTTTTGGAATATGATATTTGTTTTTCACAGGTATACATATCATACAGATTTTTTTATTTTTGTTAGTTTAATATAAAAATAGCAGATTCCATAGTCTGTGACTGTACCAATAATATCAATCACACGCCTCAGGAACGCAAAAAAAAAAAAAAAAATTAATTTTTCAAACTGACCCTTGCTGAATAGTTTGCTAGAGACTGCAAAGGTCAAATCTTTTTAATTTTGACCCCTTGGTAGGCAAATTTTTGGCCAAAAACCGATTAAAAAGCTTGCTGTATGTCTGCCTATACTTTATGTAAAATTTCAAATGTTTGACCCCAATTTTGACATATTAACATTTATGGTTTTGGGCTCAAATCAAGTTAAAAAGTTTGTCCAAGGAACCTACATAAAATTTCAAGTGTTTATACCCGAAATTGGCAGAGGAGTTTGATAGAGTTTTATTTACTTACTGATATTCTTACCTATCATTATACTATCAAAATAAACCTGTAACGTATAATTCATTAATTTATCCTTCTATTTTTCCGTTTCTTTTTCTTTTCCTTTTTTATAAACAATAAATATCTTTCAATCTCTCCCTGCCCGGCTAAATCACTTTAAACCCCATTTTCAACCCGTTCCTTCCTCCTCCCACCACACCATGCCCACTAACATTAACTCTCCAACCTGTTGCCATGGTGATCCTTTAAATTAACTGTTACTTATGCCGTTATAAATATAAATAGCGTCTTTTAATTTTAAACCGTTATAAACTAAAAAAAACGTTAATAAGAATTAACACATAATCAATAATTATAAACCCCTCTCTTATCGTATACACTCCTACTACTTTAAATTCCAACGTCCTCTCCCCTCCACTCCCCACTTCTTCTCTAACTCCCCTTCATCTACGATTTTTCCATTCTTATTTGATTTTATAACTTAGTCCATCTATGAATTCTGACAATGCTAGTTGGATATTTCCTCTCTTTGAGGATCTTCCTCTAGTTGAAACAATATGTAAACTCATTCTGGACTCACAGTAATAAATTTCTTATATATATCTATCTATCTATATCTATATATCTATAAAAACAGAGATGTGTGTGCCACAGACAATTTCTGATTGGTTAATCCAATAATCACATCTCCTAAAAAACTATGTTTCCTACGTTCTTAAATTTACCATAAAATAATGTGCCCTTATTTATTGTTCATCTTGGAAGGGTCTATATTTTCCCTAACTTGCCATTTACAAATTACAAAATTACGAAACTTACACCAGCCATCACAATCCAACCTCCGACACCACGTCCGCCATTCTGGCGCTAGCCGCACACACGTACACACAACACAAGACTATTAGTACTACTACCCCGCACACACGCACACACACACACGTTCACTACCCTCCTCTTTAAAACACGTTCTTTTGAAGAGACGATTTTTTTAAGCTGTTGACACACGTTTTAAAAATCTAGCAAAAATTAATTTTCCTGAAATTTTTCAATATTTAAAAATAAATTATGCCGGCTGATAAAATTTTAAAACTTTTTTTTAAAGCTAGAAAGATAAAATTTAAAAATACTTATTTTTATATATATATATATATATATATATATGAAACTAAACTAAAAAAAAAAAAAAAAACGCGCATTCACTCGTGGTCTTACTGTTCATTTCGGGTTTGTATTACTGTACACAGATTCGAAAAAGTTGTCAAAAAACAAATATATAACAAATAAATGTTATCAAAGGCAAGATAAGTTACTTTTCTACCAAACTGAATATATTTTTCGTGTTTTTATTCAATGTAACATGTTTATTCAGCTCAAAAAACATAGTGTTTACCGATATATTGGAAAATTCAAGATGGCGCCTCACTCCCTCTTTAACACGGTAAGTATGGGAAACGGTGTTATGAATAAAAAACTAGAAAAAATACTATTAAAAACCCGCCGAATCTATGTCACAGTAACATATATCGAGCGAGTTTTTAACAGTATTTTATCCAGTTTTTTATTTATAATACCTTTTCCCAAACTTACCGTGTTAAAGAGGGAGTCAGACGCCATCTTGAATTTTCCAATACATCGGTAAACACTGTATGGTTTTCGAGCTGAATAAACATGTTACATTGAATAAAAATACGAAAAATATATTCAGTTTGGTAGAAAAGTAACTTATCTTTCCTTTGATAACATTTATTTGTTATATATTTGTTTTTTGACAACTTTTTCGAATCTATGTGTACAGTAATACAAACCCTAAAAAATATTCATTTTGATTAAAAAAAATATTCATTTTGATTTAAAAAAAAAATATTGTTCATTTCGATTAAAAAACATTCATTTTGATTTTAAAAAAATTCATTTTGATTAAAAAAATAGTTTAATTTTAATATTTGTTTATTGTCTTAACTCATATCAAATGTTTTGCTTGTTCTGCTTCAAATATTCATAATCTTACATGCATAATTTTCATTTAATTATATTAAATAAACTTCAAGTTTACTACAAATCAAATCGTGTTCCTTCACTTTTTTAAAATGTAATTTATAAGTAATTAAAGAACACATTCTAATCTTTAAAATCTATAATACAACGAAATATTCAATTGCTTATAATACTTAAACAAACAACTTGTGTTTTTTTAATTATTTTTTTATTATTAATATTAGATGAGTTTCAGTATAAATCATCGTGTTCTTTATTTCAATCCAATTTTGAAGTTTTGTAACGCTGTCTGTAAAAATTACTGTTCATTATTGGCAGTCTAAGAGTTCCACATATCTTGCTTGTTGGGACCTCGGCGATGACGTTATTTTTTCAGCTGGCCGGCCATCTTTATAACGAAGGCCACGCCACCATCCCCCCACCAAAAGGGGAAGCCTGGCATTTTCTCACACGAAAGGGGGGAGCTTGGCAGTTTCTCCCCCCAAAGGAGGGAGCCGGTGTCCCCCCAAAGGGGGGGGGGGCGAAGAGGCCAGGAGGAGGTGACTTTTTTCTTGGGGGGAGGGGGGGGAGAAGCCTCCAGGCACCCTCCTCCCTGAAGGTGGGGTTGGGGATTATCTCTCCCTGAAGGGGGAAGGCCGGCACCAAGCATGTAAATCCAGAGGGGTGACTTTTTTTGTTACCCCTCGGATCACCCAGGCAACGCCGGGTAACCCCTGCTAGTATATATATATATATATATATATACATACACACACACATATACACAGAAATACCTACCTAATATTGCAATGTCAAGACCGTGAAGTTTAGATCTAATTTTATTGTAGATAGATTCATCATCCGAGAAGTCAACAGCAATCGTCCGTACTTCAACTTTATAAGTTTCTTCTGTAAAAGAAAATGAGAAAATACAGATGAAAACGCTGAAAATAGTTAGACAACAACATGAATGGTTATTAAAATTAACTCAGAAAATTAAAAATCATCAACTAAACTAAAATTCAAAATTGCTTACAAAAAAATTTGGAACTGTTATATTAAATCAATGTATACATATATAAGCATATATAAGCATTTCTGTGAAATGTGATTTGTTTGACTCACATTTGATCATTTAAAAATTAAAAATAAATCAATTAAAAACTCACCAGTTCATAAAATATTTCAAAGAAATGTGTGTAAAATAGAAATGAAAAATATTTTCAAATTTACAAAATTAGTTAAAAATAAACAGAAACTAAATTTGTTAATACGAATGTAGGATAGAAACAAAAATGAAATGTTGAATTAAATGAAATCTTCACATTGGATAAAATCAAACTGTTTAAGAATTTTTTTGAAATAACAATTGATCATTTTTTTTACAACACTCACTACTGTTTTCATATTGGATGCTATGTTCACACCATTTTAGTTAATGAAACAGTTTCAGGTTCATCTTATAGAACTTTGGAATCTGCATGAAATTTTAATCCTTGTCCAGAATTTCTCCCGATATTATAAAAAAATATATATTTTTTAATCTGTATGATGTATGTACCTCTGACAAAACAAAAATATTAGATTTCAAAAATCACAAAATTGATCAAATAAAAAATAAAATTTAATTAGTATCTGAAGAGTGACCATTTCACCTGTCATTTTAAAAACAATCTTAAGAAACAAAAGAAAATAACTTAATAATAATTCAAATTTGTGCGATTTTTGTTATCACTATTACTAGCTTAAAAATGATTTTTTTTTATATAAAAATAAAACTATTTGATTATTTCATATGATTTTTGGAATATGATATTTTCATTTTGTCACAGGTATGTACCTCTTCCAGATTTTATTTAATTTGAAAAGGTAGATGATATTAAGAATATAATTAATAATCACTTACAATTCTACTTAAATATGACTGATGGAGCTAGACAATCTACCCCTAGGTATCAGATAAAAGGTTTCATTTGAAATTTAGTTTACATTGAACAAAATGTTGTGAGAATAACATCAAAGATAAGAACAGTTGTCCAATAATCCAAAAACAACATTAAATTAGAATATATATAATGCTATTAAAAGAAATTTAATTTACAGTAACATAAACAAGGCCGATAGCCATTAGTCGCGTGCTCTCGTGTAATGACTGAACGCGTGAATGTAGGATTGACATGAAATTCTTAAAGATAAACTAAAATGACTGAAAAATGGTCTGAAATGATTTAAATAAATAAAAAGTAAATGATTTAGAATGACTTTAATGAAGTTAAGGATGAATTGAATGACCTTAAGAATGACTTGAATGCTTAAAAAATAACTGGAATTCTTCAAAAACAACTTGAACGATCTGGAGAATGATTTGAATGGCTTTGAGACTGACTGGTTGGAAAGTGGGTGATCATTTTACATTAAATTAATACAGAAAAGTTACAAACATAAATACAGCATGTAGAAGAACAGATACTACACTTTGATCTTGGCCAAGAAAAGCTGTATTTATTTGCTCCTCCACCGAGCAAATTAGGCACAAGGCCGATTTTTAATGTGAGGAGTGAAGGGGAAATAGGGACCAACTCCCCGGGGAGTAGGGGAGTTGGATAGTGACAATTGGTATGAAGGGTTGCCCCTACATTGACCAAGGTCTTATATGTGAGGTTGCCCACACATATGGTCTTTGCTTGCAGTATCTGCCGGAACAGATACTACACTTTGAGGTATTAAATCTTATTCATGTTAAAAAAATACAATCAAAATCAACGATGAACAAAAAACTTAGGCACATGGCCAACTCAAAAGGGGGGATTTTGGGGGTCGTTGGTCTAAATCTAAAAATTATTTCACAAAAGATTTTCAGAAAACTGTCAATTGAAATTTACATAAATGCTGATGTCAGTAATAATTAAAGGGAGACAAATCACCATATGACGTTTCTGGGCGTAGGAGTTGTCTCCCTTGAAACGCGGAAAAAAAAAATAAGAATAAGAAAACTACTAACCAATTTCTTGTGCAACGGTAGACAATTTGTCAGGTGACCGACTGATTAAAATAATTTTTAAACCGAGAGCAGCCAACTGAAATAGAATGGATAAAATTGAGACATTAATGAATGAATGTGCAACATTTTTAAAAATCCAAGGCATGGTTATTGACAAAAGTGCAAACAGATGAACAGGAGTGAATTACTAGGTCCAATCTCTTTCTTGTCGGTGAACCAATAAGATGATTAATCAAGGTGACAGTCACTGGGACAAAGAACCAAGCATAAAGATCAATATACAGGGTGATTGTAAAGTAACTTTATATTTTAAAATGCATACAAAATATTTTTTAAATACAATTTATACAATGAATATGAGAAGAAAGTATAATGCATGGAGTTTTATTTAAATTTAAACATAGGCGCCTTCATTTGCCACCAGCTTTTCAAGTCAACCAAGAATCGCATCAACTGATTTCACAAGAAACTCTTGTGGAATGGTAGTTATTAGTTCACGTATTCTGCCTTCAAGTTCTAAATTTTTTGGTTTGATTGAGTAGACTTGCTCTTTAAGGCAGCCCTAGAGAAAAAAGTCATAGGGTGTTAAGTCAGGTCTTCTGATCAGCTATTCGTGTCAATCGTAACGACCAATTTATCTTCCAGGGAATTGGCCATTCTGACATTTACGAACAGCAATAACAGTGTGGAGGAGCTCCATCTTGCATAAAAATCAAATCTTCAATATCGTCCCAAGCACTAATAATTGGTCAAATTTCATCTCTCAACATAATGAGGTACTTCCACACTTTACTATTTATGGCTCATGTTATATTTTGATTTATTATATTTCTATGTTTTTTTTTTTACCATTGTAATTCAGTTTATCTTTTTTCATAGAGTTTTAAAAGTTGAGGAAAAACACTTGGCTTTTTCCAGTCATTTCCGTCAGCTACTGAGCGAGCACAGGCCAACTTTGTGGAAATCGCTGGTCGTACAATGTGTAAGTATCAATCTGTGCTCACCTACTCGGCGGTCGCCAATGTGTGAGAAAACTGGAAGGAGACAAGATGAAAGAAAATAAGACCAGGGCACAGAGCATTGGGAATGGCGATTCTTGTCGAGAAAGAGAGCATAAGTTGCACATTAACATATGATATAAATTAGACAAGGCTCTAAAAGCAGAGTACAAAATTCTAATCTATATATTAATATGATAGTGTGTGTGTTATTTTCTGTGTCACCCTTACACCCGGGTTGTTTAGTTGTTATGTACTTCCATTTCTTGTAATAAATAATTTTACCAAAAATTCTTCATACATTTTGGTTTTGATTATAACTGATGGCAAGTAATCTATTTTTTTTTTATAAAATTCTTCATAAGTTTTGGTTTCGATTATGGCTGAAGGAACTCAAGTTATATATATATATATATTTCATTAAAATTTAATTCATAAGTTCCTTAAAAACACAACACTAAAACTTACACATATTTGTATAAACAGATATTTACATTTAGGTGACGTCTACACAAATTTATCTTCGAAATAAAAACTTTTGTGAAAACAAAAAGAAATTAATTCGTCTGAGCATTGGTGTGCATGAGTGGGAGCTTTCTTTTTTTTTAACACAAGATTTAGTTGCTGAAAATCAAGTCAGTATCTCAAAAGGCCGGAAATGAACATGGAAGCACAGATGCAAAAATGGTTTGTCTAAATGATCAGAACAATCACTGAATTTAAGAATAAAAAAAATGTTGAGAACAAGAGAAAAAGTGAGTTATTCTTTCCTGCCCTTTTTTATTCTTATGCTTATTGTTAAGAATTCTATCAAGCGATATTAGCTTAATTTAAGGGTTTCTCATAAGTTACCCATTTTTTTTTTTTATTAACTCACTTAAATTACTGTTAATATTAATGAAATGAGTGCATATTTATATAGACTTGTGATAGCATTCACCCGAGGTGGACTGAACTGGCTCCAAGTGAATTCGCTGCATTAAAAATTAAGGCAGTTCGTCCACGTCTGTCCAATGCAGATTCCTCAGCATACTTCAGCCATTCACAATTCCATTGTTGCACATCCAAGATGTGAAGGCCGGTCACAGCTTCAAAGTCGCCTTTGACAGTTCTTGTGCTATACCAGTAGCAGTGTTTATGCTAATGCTTTGTGAATAAGGTCACTTGGAGGATGACAAAGGGTGTGCCCAAACCATCAGAGCCTTTGTTTTCTACCACTTATCAAGGCCTGAAGGCCACTCGTGGATAAGAATTAATGAGTGTACAGTAGTCAATGGGACAATATCATAGCAATCATTAGTAGTTGAAATTTGGTAAATTGAATTACTTAAGGGGATGACTCATCAAGAACTTGTTTACGTTGGACTTGATAACAACCATATTGTAGTCAGGAAACAGAACAGACTTCCACAGGCGTTCAGCTCTAAGAAAGAAGCTTTGTTCATGGAATCTCCATTTAGGTTTAGGCACAAATAAAGAGTTGGGGAAATTATTGAGTGATTTCAGCTAAATTAATGTTTTCTGTGAAAGTTTGGCGAGGAGAGACCATAGATTGGAGCTCAGACGAGCAGTTGCCATGAAAATAAGGATAAAGCAGAAACGTCTTTTCTGTGGGAATGAGGTTGCAGGGAAGAGAAAAGGGCATCTCCCACTAGGCTACAAAGTCTATTTTGAACTCTGATAAGAAATATTTCCTCAAGTCTAGGAAGCTTAAATCACATGCAGATTGTGGTTTTTGGAACATAGTCGGAAAGACAAATTCTGAGAATATGCTGAAGATATCACTAATAACTTTCAGCCTTTGAACATCAGTTACTTGCGGGGGAATAGTTTTGCAGTTGTAGAGAAGGATCATGCAAATAAGATGCGACATTCGGTTGTTAGCTGGATTTATTTTCATGACCAAAGACAATTAGGAAGTTGACACAAAGCAGAGCAAGTCTTGATTCTAATTGAGATTTCATCTTTTTCCTGTCCTCTAAAAAAAATGGCACAGAGATAGTCGAAGTCTCAACGACTTCAACTATTTTGCCATTAAGGGTAATAGTGACTCCATGTGCTAGAAGGGTGTTAGCCAAGAGAATCTTTGCTTTTGAGATAGAAATTTTCATGCCAACTGCGCTACTGATACATCAAGTGCAGTTTAGATATCTGCCTATGTCTTACCTAATACTGCAATCTCGTCAGTGAAGCCAAGATCAGTGATAAGTTCTGCTTAACTTATACGCCTGGAACACTAGCTCCTCTCCTCTGCTTTGACATCCAGTTCTTTTCAGCTACATCATTGACTGGATCATAAAGTGTGTGTGTGTGTATATATATATATATATATAGAGAGAGAGAGAGAGAGAATAGAAGTAGAACAATAAAATTACAAATGTATAACACAAAACATTCATTATTAATTGTTTAAAAATAGTTGCCTTTGAATCGTTCATTTGTACTATACAAGTATTTCAAATAATACTGTTGTATTATTGGTTTAAATAACAGTAGACCATCTTGATGGCACAATAAAAAAATTTTTTAAATTCCCATTTATTCATTTAAAATTGCACAGAGATTAAGTTGTACATATTTCAAGAGTTCTCACTAAAACTACTGCCATATCAGTAAACATATCTTCATTTAAATACAATACACACACAATTTAAATAGTTGTTCGGTTTTGATATAGAGCTTTCTTTTCATTAGACAGAGACACCTTAATATAGTATAGATTCCTTAGAAAAAGGAAAAAAAACGTTTAATAGGAAATCAGATTGTATTTCATTAATACTTTTATTATTGTGACATATGCCAAGTATTTTTGTTTTTATTTTGGATCCATTCTAAATAAAGAGCTTATTTAAATAATTTTTTAAGTCCCCTTCGACCAAACTAATTTCAAGTCCTTTTTTTTATTATTCATTTGCAACTTATACGTAGACACAAAAATAATGTTGATATCTTTGTCATATTAGGACCTAATAAATTTTATAAATAAACTAAGGTACTAACAAGAAGGGAAGGAGGAATCAGAATAAGAGAGAGGCTGGTGGCTTATGATCAACATCAGTAGAAGGAGATGAATATGATGAGGTCAAAAATCAAGGGAGGTAATCTTGGCCTTAAATCAATTTGTCAGGTGTCACTAACAACCCAAGTAATGGTAGACTTTAATACAATCATTCCTATACGATATTCTCATGCATTTATTTATTAATTCTGAGGCAGGCTATACATAATTCATACAAAACGGCAAGAGAAAGAGCTGCGTATGGAAATGAAGATCAATGAAATAACAATCTTTTAATGTGTCTGTACTTGGTTCGTAAATATTAGTTTGAAGGAGATTATGAAACAAAAAGAGAGAAAAACGTGAATTTTGCAGGCAAGCCATCAAATTTGAATGGATTGCAATCATCAAGTTTTCTACTATGTCAGTGTGTACAGTTTAGAGGAATTAACAGGAGAAAGCAGAAGATTCTTGACAGCACCAATTGTTTTGGTTTTTGGCTTTCATCTTGTATACAGTTCACATAGAATTCTTTCTTTAACAAAAGCTATTTCTGAGTAAGGGTGTCAAAAATATTTTTTCTACTTTGTTGTCCATATGAGAAAATAGTATTACATTTAAAAGGGATATCTCTAGTATATGAATTACAATTTTTTTTTTCAGCACATTTAAACAAGGAAGAATGGGTTGGACAGAGGATACAGAAAGGATTAAGAAAGATGGAATAATGAGGGGGGGGAGAAAGATAAATAAACGGATGAAGAAAGAAGTAAAGATAAAGTTTTAATATAAAGATGTTATACACTAGTTTTATATGGCCCCTCACAATGTTGGGTAACTCTACTAGTTTATTTATAAAAGTTAATGTTAAATGAACATTCAAATAAGTTTCAATAAGGTTTAAATTTTTCAGACTCTAAAAACACAAATGGAATTTTCCTTTAATCCTACCTGGTCTCACTATAGATAATTATCGGTTACTTATTGTTCCTATCGTATTAGTCAGTCTTCTGCTTTCTCCAAAATAGATTGTGGTTGCAACAAGAAATCATCATCATATTGTATGAATCCGAAGATTCCGATATTTTTCTAATCAGAATTCTTTCTAGAAAGACATTGCGGATTACAAGATGGACTATGTCAAAGTTGCCAACATTTTAAGTGAGAGCAATTTCTGTGGAACAAACTAAATTCAAACTTAGTACACCCAGGTTGTCAGTTCATGTTATTAAACACTAGACCACCGTCATCTACCACAACAAGAAATAAAATAACAAAGTTGAATATATACCAAGTGCTGACGTATCCAATACTGATGTAGAGTTGAGAGACCTAGCTGCTGCACAAAAATCTTCACAAATTTGAGAAAGTGCAGAAGCATCCACTTGAAGACTTAGATAGGACAGACATGGTGCAATTTTGGGGTTTGACACTGGATATGAGACTGGAGGAGTATGCAAAGCCAAGGACTCAGCTGTCAACATGAGATGCAGTGTACTCATTTAAAGCCAGCTAAACCGCACCTCCATAAAGTAGACTTGTCCAAGAAGTCTCATTTATCTGTTGTAATAAGTCACGTCTAAGAAGATAAAGGAAATGCTTCGAAATGAACAGTCACACAAATATATATATAACTACTTCATTTACTCGCATAAAATTAATATACGAAAGTATAGATTTATGCGTAAACTTTAAGTATTTACTTCAAAAGTGCTCAATATGTAGGAAGAGCTAGTTAGTAATTTATAAAATATATATGGCGATTAAGCTACACTGAATATTCGGCGTTTCATCCACTCTAGGATTCGTCAGGCTTATGCGCATAAGCCTGACGAATCCTAGAGTGGATGAAACGCCGAATATTCAGTGTAGCTTAATCGCCATATATATATTTTATAAATTACTATATATATATATATATATATATATATATATATATATATATATATATATATATATACGCACATAAAATAAATAAAATCTTATAACATTGAGATTAAAAGGAAACAGTAATCCTACACCAAGGATGATTTATAATGAGTAAAATCTTTGTTTGGATGAATGAATAACAAATATTCACTTCAACTTGCCAACATTTCTATTAGTTAACACATGTATAAGCTAATCATAGCTAAAAACTTACTTTTATAACTTTCAAATTTTAATTTTATAACTGTTGGGTTAGCTCAAAGAGTAGTGAACATGGCTGAAACACTAAATGTTTTGATTTCGATTCTAGCTAATAGCATCCAAGTCTTTTTTTTTTTTACTTTTGAAATCAGTACTATATATTAGGTACAATATAATATGCATTAGACAATTGGCTCTGTAATAATAAATACGAAATTTGCTTGAATAAAAATATATTAAGCATATTTTCCAATTGGTGAGGTTGGACACTCGACTGCTAGTATTAAACAAAAACACAAATACTTGATTGTTTTCCCTAAAGTTTGAAATATTTTTTACAACATAACAAATTTTTATAAAATAGAATGTTTTGTTTGTTCTGATACAAAATTCTAATTTTATTTTGAACATATATAAAATCGAAATTTTATGTCTATGTGTAGACGTTGTTTTTTGTTAGCAATAAGATATTATCAACTAGAAATTCAGTTGATACTGGTTTCGTTTCATGTAAGAAAATTACAATTCAAACTTTATTAACAAATAGGTTTACACTTCTATAAATTTACAAAATTATTTTTTTATCGTTTTCATTTTTTTCATTATTCATTATTTATTTTTAATTTGTTTATTTGATTATTGTTGTGCCATTGAAATTTGAATTATCTTTATATTTGTTTTACAAATAAATAATTTAAAGTGTTCTGATATTACATATCTTTTCAGTCTCAGTCCTTCTACATTAAGACAATTTTTAATTCGTATTTCAATCCAGTCATTCGCTTTTTGGGAAGTGCATTTTCCCCACATTAAAAACTGACCTTGTTATAACTACCATCATAGGGAGACGAGCAAATAGGAATACATAAATTACAAACACAATAAAAAGGTTGGTATTGTAATTAATATAAAATTTCAAATTCTTGACTTCAATCATGCATCATGTCTAAAAATAGAAGGTCGGGTGTCTGCTGGATTTTGGTTGCCTATATGATCCCTAACCATGAGGTAATGGCGATACCTACCACTGCATCGTTGGCTCAGGACACCGCTTTGTTTCTTCCTTCTTTCTCCGGTGTTGCTTGGCACAGTTCGTCACAATATATATATGTATATATATTCCAGTGGAAGTATATAAGTATGTGTCTATCTCATTACATACATAAGTGTAAGAGTCTGCATTATAAAATAGTGAGGAGTATGGTCTTCTTATATCGTGGCATGCTCATGCCATAGATGAAATCATGTTAGTGTTCTCTATAGGCTTCGATCCATTGTTGGTCCAATTCCTCTGAAAACATCACATGATTTTGAACTTGGCAGAATACATGGGGTGGGTTACCATTACTTTCCCCAGTGCAGTGGCATCTGACTCACCTGTCTACACTTATCCGTTGTCTTTAGATCATCCGCATAGCTGCAGTCGAACAACATAACTTTTAATACCATAGAACCGTTGATCTGCTAGAAATTCATCCTATCTCAATGGCCATTTAACATTATTTTTTATCATTTAAATATAATATTTGACTAGCTTTTGATTTTGAAATCATATTTTCTTTTTTAGCCTTTTACATCAAGTGGCTTCATGCCTTGTCTGAAGCAATTTCCATTTTTAAAAAGGTGGTGGTCAGGGAGACGTTCAAGATTTTTGTTTTATATATAAATATTTCTCGGGTAAAAAAATATATACTGAAAATACCATAATGACAGAACGAACCTCTAAACATTTAAATATTTTTAGTGCTTAGTTAAATGGAAGCGAGTTGAATCATGTAGCGAGTTGAATCATGTAGACTTCAAATGGCAAAGAAAAAACATTCCACATCAAATTATCCAAATGCCATAGCAAAAAAAAAAAAAAAAAATTATTTGGCAAAGTGAAGTCTGATTTGTCAGTTTTTACTTTTTTTTTTTTTTCAGAAGTCCAAACTGACAAATCAGATTTCACTTTGCCAAATAATTTTTTTTTTCTTTTTTTTTTTTCAGAATAAAAATTATGCAGTTATGGTTAATATAACACTAAGCCTTCTTTTAGAATACTGTTGTAAATAATGCAATCAGTTATGCAGAATTCTGACTAGTTGATCTTTTATGATTATCAGCATACATAATATCTGGAAAGGTAAGAATTGAATTAACCCTCCTCTTATGGAGACAGATAATACTATACATACATACAATACAGTCTCAACTAGTGTTCAATCAAAAAAAAAAAATCATATGTCTTTCAATTTTGAATTGAGAAGGAAATTACTTGACAACTTCATACAAAATAAGATCACGTCTGGGGTCAGTATTTGTTATACATTTAAACGTTTACAGAAGCTTCGTCAGAACTTTCCAAATGTTTACAGAAGCCTGTGAAACAACCTATCAGAGGAGGTTATAATGATGACTACTGCATCCATGCTTAAATCGAGTTTCAACAAATATTTAAACTGTATGTGGATGCAAATATGTTTGCACTCTAATTTTATTTGCCAAATAAATTTGATTTGACCTTATTCAGCAACATTCATATTTTACAGAGTTATCTAGTTAGTAATGAACATTGCAGTGCCTTTCAAATTACACCTCCTCTTTGATGTATATTGACTGCACTTATGTGTCGGTTTTCAGTATATTGTGAGACTATAAAGCGAGATGATACAATTTTATCTATTATTTAATCGATATAATATCCTGCATGTTCCTTCCTTAGTTTATATATGATGTTTTGAAAAAAGGCCAAATACAAACTGCTTCAAAAAAGGCTCAATTCAAAAAATTATGCTTTAAAAAGACCAATCTGTCGACCCTGGACAAGAATGTGAGTGATCTCCCTTGGATCTTGCCTTGTTTTCAAATACCATTATAATAATATATGGTCATTGTTGTAATGATGTGAGAAAGGAACTCTACCCAATTTTGATGTACAGCAGTTCTCCTTCAAAGAAAGTCAGTGAAATGTTGCATAAAAAGGGAAAAAACAGGGCAATTTAACATTGTCTGTCAAGAGGTACTAAACTGAAGAAGTAAATTAAAGATTGTTTTTTACAATGTGATTTTATTATTTGTATTGAACTATCTAACAATATTACTTTCTGAGTATTTAGTAGTACTTATAATTTATCCCATTTGGGCCAGTTCTATATTTTGAATACTATTTGGTTGGCAATTTTCTCTGGGGCCAATCTTAAAGTATGGCCAAGCTAGCCTAGACATTTATGTTTATGGACGATACTACCTGTTGGTCAGCGCAATCTATGACTTCTTGGTTAGTAATTAATCATTAGAGCTGCGACAACAGTATATTCTTTTCATTGTTTTGATTCTTGAGTATACATCCGTTAATATCTTATAAGTTTTTATATAGACGGATGTGGTTCTCGTATGATTAAGTGTATCTGTGTTGGATATATACCTGAGAGTCAAAAGAATGAAAAGAATATTCTGTGGTCACAGTCCTATTATTCATTCTAGCAATACACACGGATGATAAAACGCTTTTGATAATTACGAATTTCAAGGGGGTTCTGCTAAAATAGTCATATTTTAAAAACCAAAGCATCTTATGTCCTCAAAATACCTCCGTTTTGTTCAGAAATGAATATACTTTCAAATAAATTAATAAATAATAATGTACATTATATATTTAAAGAGTTTTAAAGCAAATAAAGTGATAAAAATGCTATCATAAAACGGTGTTTTCAGTAAGGTTTTGTAAAGATGCCCCCAGATTTGTAAATGCTTGTACTGCATTTGTATGAAGAATTTTATCATGAAATTTAAAAACTAATCCAGAGGAGACATCAATTTCAATAGTTTAGGGTGTCTGAAATACTTTTGACCACTGGTTTTTTTTATTGTGTTAAAAAAAAAAAAAAAAAAAAAAAAGATTCAACATGACGTGTATTAAAAATTTAAAAAAAAAAAACTTTCTTCGGACACCCACTATTAAATAAATCTATCTTTTTACTGTTTTTTATCGATTAAAAGTATTACTTTATGTTTTCTCTTGTGGTAGCTAGCAATTTAAAATTATCATACCGGAAAAAAAAAAAAAAAAAAAAAAAATCATTTCTATTTTAAAAAAACTATCTAAAAACTATCTGTAATAGCAGCAGCAATACTATTAGTGATGGCATGGCTGTAAATAGATGGTTTTTAATTTTTATTCCAAAACAAATTGAAAAAATGTTTTTAAATATGACTATAAAAAAAATGTTCTTACATATTTAGTTACAGCTATTTATTTATGAAAACATAATTAGCTTAATTAGAGCTATTTGGTTATCAGAATATATAATTAAAGCAATCTCAACCAGTCCAGCATTATTTCTGGTCAAATTTGAAAAAAATATTTATATGATTGAAAAGACAAAAATAAGCTTTCTAAATGTATAACTTGTGTGTCCCTTTATCCATTGCATTAGATTTTAACTGAATTAAACAGTGTTTTGTTTTGAACAACTGAAAATGTGAAATTATTTTATTCACATGTGCGAGCGGTACCCCCCCCCCCCCCCCATTTTTTTTTTTTCTGTATTTTACAATTTTTTCAGCGGATTATAATCAGATGGACACTGATCTACCTAATTACATAAAAAAAAAAAAAAAAAAAAAAATGCAAAATCAATATTTAAATAATTTGTTGGGGATTTTCAGAGTGTGAAGTTGAGAAATAAAAAACGTCTTAAACTGGAAAGTTTAATGAAATAATGTGTCACTCGAACAAGAAATGTAATTGAAAAAGAAAAATCAAATTCATCCAAAATTTGTGATGTATTTGTCAGCTTTAGCAAAAAGTTTTTTGATATTTAAATAGGTGGGCAAAAAGTACTTGATAATTTTCCAAAACGTCCATTTTCTGTTAGAGTGATGTCACTTGCTTTAAATAAAATTTATTTTTGCCTGTGTCTTTAATTCTTGTAAAGTTTCACACCCTCATTTACATATTTCAAAGTAATTTGATGCTCAAAATCTAAGCCATAACATTTCCAAAAACCATTAACTATGAACCACAAACCATAAATATGAGTGTCAAACACCCTCTTAATGAAAAAAAAAATTGCATTAATCTTACCTCTAACTCCAGGTATGAGTGGCAAGCCTCCTAAAACCTTCTTTAGTCCTAACAATAACACTAAGTTAGAGTGGCATACTCCCCACTAAAAATAATTCCTCTGTAAGCTACATATAAGCAGCTAAAAAAGACCCTTGTACACGATTTATCTCCCATAAAAATAATAACTTGGTCAAATGTTCAAAAATGCTAGAATTGTCTTGAAATGGTGACTTATTTTAGATTAAATCTTTGTGAAACCCCCACTCTAAATTCTAAAATTTATGTATTTGTTTGTTTCTATTAAGTCTTCAGGATGTTGACACAATTTCCCTTAGACCAACTATTAACCCAAAGGCAGAGTGGCAAGCCTCCCCATCTTCCAATTATTGCAGAAATACCCTCTTAAACCACACATAATTGTCTTTAGAAAAAAAAAGATGCACAGAATTTATTTCTCATTGAAAAAAATGGTTAACTTCTCTAAAACGCTAGAATGGCTCAAAATGGGGAATCATTTTGCATTAAATTGTAAAATAATTTTGTTTATTTTTCATTAAAGTTTTTCAGGGTGTTCACACGTAGTTGTCTAAAAAGGTAAAATCACATATTTTGGAGAGGTGGTCAGATGGCTTTGGAGAGAGTAATGAAAGGTGTTAATCTACAATACCAAAGGAATATTGCTTATATTCATTTTTAAAACAGTCCTGGATTTCGATTTCAGTTTTTTGTACATAAAATGCATTACAATTCAACTTTGAGTGCTCTAACTTCTTTTCTTTTAATGGGTACATGGCATTTTTAAGGAATTGCAGCATATTTATGTTAATTATTCATTTATGCAAATTATTTGAAAACCATTAATTTCTGGAGATCTTCAGGGGCATATTCTGATTCATTGTACAAAAATATACTTACATGGCAAATTTCAATGCTTAATCTTGTGTTTTAACAAAGATATGGCATTTTTACTGGTAAAGTATTGTCAAAACTGTGATGAAACGTATAGGATCTTAAAGAGGAAAAATACCCAAACACGTGAGACACAAAAAGTCACAACTTCCTTATTTTTAATCGGATTTTAAAAAAAATTTTTAATTCTTAGTTTCTTTTTCTTTGAATGCCATTATTAAAATATTTTAAGCTATTTCAATTTTTTCATGGGTATTGCTAATCATTCCATTTGATCCCTAGATTCTTTCTAAGTCACTTGGAATCAACCATATCTAATTTCTTGTCTTGGCTGATTTTAAGATGCCAAGTTGCACTTTCATACAGAAGTATGGACAAGACGTTGCGGTTATAAAATCTGAAATAAGAAAAGACAAAACTTCTTACCTGCTCAGCATAAGCTTTTCCAATACCATCTGTTGATCCCGTTACGACTAGAAAAAAAGTGGCATCAAATTAAATAGGAAAACTTACTAAGGAAAACAATTTGTAAAGGATTTGAAATTGAATAAATTCAGTTGTAGATTTACTGGTTAATCTATCTGCATCAAGGTTTAGAATTTGAGTTACATTCATTAACAAGGAAAAAATAGTTTGATTGCTTTTTTATAAAGAGACTAACAGAAATACCCATCCCATGACAGGTTCATATTATGAATGTTTAAGGCACCCTTAGACTAATAATTAAATGTTGAATGCAAAAATTATTTAAGAATTTGGGTGCGATTCATGGAAAAGATTAGCTACAATACTCATGCAAGGATAGATTCATATAAAAGCACCTATAATAAATGGAAAAAAATGAACACAAAAACATTTTAAAATATATTGCAATAATGAAAACTGTAAGAAATAGAGCTTACATGACAGAAGTTGTGGGTTTAGACAAGAGTCCATTTTGTTAAAGTCATGATCAATTTGTTTAAAAAAAATCAAAAAAAAAAAAAAAATTTGCAGAATTGTTGGCATAATTGTGTTCCTTTTTACCTGCCACCCAATGAGAGGTGGGGGGGGGGGGCAGAGAGAGAAACACAAGTTCAGTTTTTAATGTGAGGAAAAATCCAGCTCCCCAAAACGTGGCATTTTGGATTGGAACAAAAATAAAAATGGACTCATTCAAAAACAGATTTCTCCTTCACTGAAAGAGGACAAAAAATAAATCAAATATAGAATGGAGTTGTTACAAAATTCATAGCCATTTTTTTACAATGAGAAGTGCTCATCCTAAATTGAACATCAACTTTTGCTAAAATTACTTTAGAATTTTTATGCAATTAGTATTTGATCAGAAAAACAAAATCTCATTCAAATTTAATTTTATTTTTTTCATGTTATCAAAATTAATTTTGTGTTATATCTCTGCCCAGACAATATTATACAATCTTGCAAGCATACTTTATTATAAAACATATTTTTAACTAGCAGGGCCACACAATATTGGCTTGGGAAAAAGTCTAACTTCTATCTCTTCCCCTGTTTGCCCCCCCCCTTTCTTCTAGCACCAATATGTTATTAATGAGAGTATATATATATATATATTTCTCATCGGTGGTTTACTATTAGATTGGGCTACCGTTCAAGAGAGCTGGAGAAACATAAGATTTTGTATTATTAAGGTCTTCCATAACAAAAAGGATTTAAATTGTATGAATAAATGTTTGTGAGGATTATTATTCACAATAAGGATTGAAACTTAATCCAGACTCAGAATTAACAGCCGAAACCAAGTTAATCAGACTTATCTTTCGGTTTGGACAAATAGGATTTTTTTTTTATAGCGAATACAAATATAGAATGAAAATAAAATCAATAAGATTGACAAATAAAAATTATTCAGATTTTTAAATTAGGATTGCATATTTTTTGAATAACCCAATTATGTTATCAGCTTAAAGGAACAGGTTTTGTGTATTTTCAGATTGATTTTTCAGAAACCATTTAAAAAAACCAAAAAACCCACTAACTTACTTATTTTTCTTGCAATAAAAAATAAGTATTCACATTATTTGTATTCTTCAGATGACTGATCTTTAGTGTTATTTTCAGAACATTTTGGTCTTTAGGTGTATTTTCTTGAACTCTAGAATCTTTCTGTCAAACTTGGGAGTCCAAAAAGAATTTTTAAAAAAAACCCTTTAATCCATGAGGGTCACATGCTCTCATTCCATCAGCCATGACTGGGTAGAAATCTATTATATAAATCTCACCTGCCTGTTTAAATGTATGTATGTTTATATGTCTGCTAAAATTTTGGACAGAGGCGACAAATTTTCATGAGATTGGTATCGTTTTGAAGCTTGGCCCTTCGAACAACAAATATAGAAAAATTGGCTAAAAACATTAATTCCTTCACCCTTAACTGGGCACTTTTCTACAGGGAGGGATCGCTTTCTTCGCTGAATATTTTCGAAGGTTATCCCCTCTTTTTGATTGACTAGCCTTAATTTAAACCTTCACCACTTCCGGTTTGGTGATGGACGCAACGGCAAAGACACCAGGTTTTCTTTCTTTTTTTTTTTTTTTTTTTTTTTTTACACTCTTTTCCTCCTTCACGGTCGAGCCTGCCTACTACGACTTTTTATTTTTTTGCGCTCAACACACACCTCCAAACAACTGGGTAATGCCGGCACCTAGGCTAGTCTTAAATAATTTGATAATTCGAAATTGTATTTGGAATGCTGCCCGCACTGAGGATCGAACCTACAACCTCTAGAACTTACAACTGAATTCACCAAATGCTTTATTCACTATGCCATAGGTCTCTGCTATCCCCATGGATGAAAATAAAGGGTTCCATTTGAAATTTCATGCAGATTACAAAGTTTGACAGAAAGATTTCAAAGTTTGGCAACATACACCTGAAGAATGTCTGAGGTTCCATTGACCGAAATATTCTGAGGATAACGATCAAGATGAGAACGGTAGTCCGAAGAATACAAATAATATGAAGAATTCTCATCTCAAAATTTCAAAAATAAAACATATTTGAATTAGAATTTATAAGAAGCCGTACTAGAAAATTTGTTTTTCTTTTTCCTTGCTTATGGCATGACATCATTAGAAAAGTAAAGTTTTTTCAAATGCTCCAATCAGAAAGATCGCAGGAAATTCATTAGATTTTTCTTTTTCTCAATGTAAGTGTTGTGTGAATTTGAATTGAATTTAGAAGTTAAGAAGCCAAATACAATGTAGACTTTTTTTTTGAAGACGTATATTGTCGAAACGAAGTTCATTTTAATTTAAAAAGAAAATATATTTTTAAAAATTGTGCTGTATTGGTTATCTAAAGACATTCTTGAGTAAAACACAAGTAAATGTCTCAAAAAAGGCAATAAATTTTTGCTAAATTAACGTCATTAAATTATTGAGACAGGATGAAAAAGTAGTAATATTTTTGCTTTTAATTTCTTTTTACATCACAAAGGTTAAAAGTATTCATTTGTAAGAAATCAATAAGTGTTTTAATTATTTGAAAATTAAAAAAAAAAAAAAAAAAAAAAAAAGAAAAGGTTATTCTGAACTTTTAAAATAATAATGATCGTCCATCGCTTGTGAAAAAGAACATGATCATGTAATTGTTTCAAGGGTCCAGATATGGTTCATCAATCAGATCCAAACTCTGAAGGATAACCCGCATAAGGCACCTGTGGGATAATTCTGTAGCAAAGGTGCTGACTGCTTTGTCTTCTAGAACAGCATTTTTCTCTTGTGTTCCTCAATGTATGAAGATTAAGCAATCGTGACCATTTTGTGGCCTGCAGTACGTCAGGAACATCTGTTCTCAGTTTGTTTTTTCTACAAATCAGA
This sequence comes from Euprymna scolopes, assembly GCF_053919585.1. NCBI lineage: Eukaryota > Metazoa > Mollusca > Cephalopoda > Sepiida > Sepiolidae > Euprymna > Euprymna scolopes. The sequence goes on along the minus strand of NC_136484.1, from coordinate 158,688,669 downwards.
ATTTTTAAAAATGCATGTTTTGTTTACTTTTGTAATGATCCAATGCTCAGGTGACATGAAATCAGTGCTATGGAGAGTGGAGGAAGTGTGGCAGAATGACAGGATCAAATATCAAAATGGGAGGGTACTTAGTTGTCTCCCACTGCAAAAACTGTGACAGCAGTGGTGGAAAGTGGGATTGAGAAGTCAGCGCGCCAGAGGAGAGACACTGACCTGCAAAAAATGCCTGGTAGGCCTGTTGGCATTCCCCGGTAAGGGCGCCTCAAGCGATTAGTAATAAAATAATACCTACTCTTTGTATATACAAATTGGGGGGATGCAGGGCTTCAATCATATTCAAACTATTTTTCTTTCTTATATTTTTCAGTACTAGGACTTTGACTTGAATATTTGAGACATACAACCAATAAGTTGGTCTTGATCAATACCTCTACATGCAACAAGATAGGATAATTAAAAAAAAAAAAAAAAAAAAAAAAAAACATGCAAAATAATACATAAAGGTCGCTAAATCAAACTATCTCCCCTTCTCTTAATATTTTTCAGTACTAAAACTAATAATGGGAGTTTCTGAGGCATACAATCAAGGAGTTGGTCCCAGGCATCACCTCGGCATGCCATAGTTTCAGATATAGCGTTGTGTAAGATACTCTTCTTTTCAAACACCAACATTCTTGACCTTCAGTTTGTAACTAGGATTAGCAATTATGTTGTTAATATAAAAAAAAAAAATTTTTAAATGCATCTTAAGTTAAAAAGAAAGAACGTCACTTGCCATGATTCTTCCTACTAAATAGCCGAGATACATAATTACAAAAACATTATGTATGTATGTATGTATGTATGTATGTGTTATGGATGCGATTAATTTATTTACCTTCTCTGAAGGAGAAGGTCAGACACAAGGTCAGGATATGGGTTAGATGACAATGTTTCTATGAAATGAGCAGGATTTGAACCTGGCACACTCAGGTTTTCAGTCCATTAACCACTTAGCTACTGTCACCTCTATCATCAGTGAATTATTAAATTCTCATGGACGTGAGTAGCCAGTGGCACAAAAAACTTAAACCAAAAATATCTTTAAAATGCTTAAATCAAGATAATTGTCCAACCTGAGGGCTAACAGCCCTCTATGTAAGTGGAGAGACGGAAGCGCAAAAAACAACTTTTTTCCTTAAAATAAAATAAAAATTCAATCATTTTCAACTAGTCAAAATTAAAAGACAATGAATTCATATACAAGTATAAGAAACAGGAAGTCATTCTTTATTGAAGCAAAAGTCATCTAGCTCTTCTATCCCTTTATGAATTGTTTTAAGTCCAAGCCTTCATACAAAATTAGCATTTTCAAAACGAACTATCATGAGAGCAAAAAATTAGCCTTTTTTTTTCCCAAACCTTAGCAAGAGTGACGGATGTTGAGTTGGTTCCTGAACAATCATCTTCATAACATCTAATGCAACAATCACAAGAGAAACTACATACCTGCAAGAGAACCGCCTTACGAAATCAAAAACTATTGAAAAAAGTAGCCAGGGATACTGTCAGTCTTCTCAGGACAAGCTGAACAATACACAGAACAGATATCAACCTACAATTTGTACAAAGTTCCACACGTCATGAAGATCATGTTCACTCAAATTTGATACCTTTGAGCACGTTTCCAGCAAACACTATATCATGTTGCCCCAGAACTTTGAAAAGGAACTTAAACGCAGTTCAAATGACTATATTGAGTTGCTGTCCATTGTTAAGTGATCAGTGGAATAGGTAGTTGTGAAAAGGCCATACATGTGGCAGTATGACTCAGATTCATGTCACATCTACGAGAAAATCAATAGTTGTCAGAGAATTTCCATGATTTCACCAATTTCAACTCACCGGATTACAACTCCGTTGACGTACAGTTGAGAAATACATAAAAAAAAAAAAAAAAAAAAAAAAAATCAACCGTACTGTCTGCAACACTAAATAATCAAATTCTGTCCAATCATAACAATTGTTACCAATCATCATTGTGTTGTCTCACCATTCATCTGAAATTCATGTAACCCCTATTTTTCGAGTAATTTGACGACTTTTGATAAGTGGTGACACTTTGTTTAACAAAACAAAAAAAAGAAAAGTTCATTGCTAAAATCAAACTGGTGTTCAGGCCTCTTTTAAAAGAAATTGATGTGCATGAAGATTCAAGTTCTGCCTGTGGGGAGGGTAGAGATTCAGAAATGTTTCTTTTAGCAATACATACGGAAGATGAAACGCTCTGAATAATCACAAATTTCAAGAGGATTCTGCTAAAATAGTCATATTTTAAAAACCAAAGCACTTTTAAGTCCTCAAAATACTACCATTTTGTTCAGAAATAAATATATTTTTCAAATGAATTAATAAATAATAATGTACACTATATATTTTAAGAGTTTTAAGCAAATAAAGAGATCACAAAACCACGTTTTTGATAAGGTTTTGCAAATGCTTGTACCACGTTTGTATGAAGAATTTTGTCATGAAATTCAGAAACTAATCCAGAAGAGACATCAATTTCAATAGTTTGGGGTATCCAAAATACTTTTGACCACTCGATTTTTTTTTGTTGTGTTAAAAAAAAAAAAAAAAAAAAAAAAAAAAAAAAAAAGACTTCAACATGATAAGTATTGAAAATTTTGAAAACATTTTCTTCAGACACCCACTGTTAAGTAAATCAATCTTTTCACTGTTTTTACCCACTAAAAGTATAATTGTATGTTATTTTCTCTTATGGTAACTAGCAATTTAAAATTATTATACCTGGAAAAAAAACCATTTATCTTTTATTTTTTATTACATTTTCACCCCAAACAAGGCACATTGCCACTTTGATGTAGGAGGCTAGGGTACAGTGGTACTAGGTGAAGAGTTGGGCAGCAACATTACACTTTAACTTCTGCATGTCAGTACAGTCGGGGAAGCAGGGACCCGGAAGGGAATTCCAAAGTCTAGCTGTTCTGGGGAAGAAACTACTGGAGTAGAAGGCTCTCTTGCATCTAGGGATCTCTACTGTGAAGGGATGGGATTTAGCTGCTTGTCGGGTTTGTCAGAGGTATTTACGTCGAGGGGGCACAAGTGCTTGCAATTCGTCAGAGCATTCACCGTTAAAGTACTTGTAGAACAGGCAGAGGGATGCAACATTTCGATGTGGCAGAGGCTGAAGTTTACCTGACAGTTCAGGACCTATCAGATTCGCGACTCTCTTTTGAACCTTGTCTAGGAGCGAGAGACTAGTAGCAGATGCACCAGCCCAAATATGACAACAATACTCCAACAATTTTTATTTTAATCTTAGTGGAAATGTATTATTTTGTTTAAACAAAAAATACCTTTACTAAAGTTATGGCTTTCAGTAATAAAAAAAAATTAAAAATTTTTGCTTTTTTTATGAAAATAAAGCATTGTAAAAAATAATTTTTAAAAAATTTAATTTTTACAGGAACATTACGATAAAAGCCCCTAAAATCTGTATTAATGAATTCGATATAACTCAAAAAAAAAAATGAATTTCTCGAACTACCAATATTATCATTGAATTAAGCAATGTTTATTTAATATTTTCACACAAAAAAATTATAATAGGAAAAAATATTTCTACTTTTTTTTTTAAATTACAGGTTTTGCATAATTTTTATATGTAAGATTTTAATATTTTCCTTTCTTGTAAGAATGTGAAACTTTCGGCATAACAATTTTTATATAATAATGAACAATAATTTTTTAAAATTTAATTTACAAACAAGAACATAGAAAAATAATTAAAAAAATGGAAAAAATTATACAAAAATTCAGAATAGGAATGTACGGATGCACATCTGGGGAAAAAAAGAAAGAAAACTAGCATCCCCCTTCCTCCCTTTTAATTACATGACGTCATTTTCACAGTCTTTCGACTGGCTGAAATTTTGGGCTTCCATACATTCCGTGTTTACAAAACTTTGTTTGTTGCATTTTGCGAACGGCAGAATCACTCGGTTTTTGAGCTAATTAATTTGTTTTGTACAAACAAGGTGTTTCTTTTTTATTTAATTCAATATCTTAAGACTTTACTAATTATCTTTGAAATAGAGCCAGAAAAATATTTATCATTAAAAGGATTTTTACAATGAATTTATTTAACTTCAAAATTTAGCTGAATTGATTAGTTTGCCGTGAAAAGATTTTCCATAACTTTTTTTTTTTCACATGTACAAATGTTTTTTTCCTTTTGGAAATTAAGTTTAGTCTTTTATCTTTCAAATAAAATCAAAACGTAGTCGGAAACATACAAAAAAATTATGATAAATCGGCTTTCAAAACTAGGTCCCCCTATCTTTGCCCCCCCCCCCCATTTTTGCCCGTGCCTAGTGAGAGAGTATATGCAGAAAGGGGAGAGAAAAACACACAAACTTTATTTTTTATTTTCTTTTATTTCCATTTAAAGAGATCAAAGGGTTCCCTTCGGACTTAACTCTTGATTCCATTATGATTTAAATTTATATCTAAGGGCTCTTTGAAGGACAGATAATGTTCCCCCTGTGGCTGCTATCTCTATTTTGTTACAGCTCGGTCTTCCAATGATTACTTCTATTTCTGAAGATTTTTTTTTTATTAAGCCAGTTGCTCCTATCACAACCGGTATAATGTGTATTTATGTGTGTGTATGTGTAAAAAAAAAATTCTTGTTTTCAGCATAGTAAAAATGAAAACAAATAAAATGTGTAGAAGGTGGTACAATGCAGAGGTTACGGAAAGACAAGCTGAAGCAGGCGAGAAAGTTTTATTAATACAACTTACAAATACATATGTACATATTCATATATTTCTTATACACATTATATTTATATTTGCACAGTGGTCACCTGGGAAAGTCAGTCTGGTGGTATATCCGTGTTATATAATATTTTGAGAAAGATCTCTTCGTCAAATATTTATTAGAAATAAAAATAAAAATAAAGAAATGAATATAAAAAAAAAACCTAACCATATTAAATTAAAATGCTATCTACAAGTTCCGGGCAATTGTTTGCCGCGATACTGTTATTGTTTACAACAGCATGTTTGAACCAAAGTCAAATAAATATCTGACGAAGAGATCTTTCTCGAAATATTACATAACACGGATATACCACCAGACCGACTTTCCCAGGTGACCACTGCGCAAATATAAATATAATGTGTATAGAAATATATGAATATGTACACATGTATTTGTAAATTGTATTAATAAAACTTTCACCTGCTTAAGCTTGTGTCTTTCCGTTACCTCTGCACTGTACTGCGTTCTAAACATTCTATTTAACTACATACTATACAATGCTTCAAGCAAACTACATCCACCTCTTATCCCTTAGTCTGAGAAAAATAATTTCTTCCATTTCTACTAGCAGGTTTATTGACTATTGGTAGAGCATTGGATACCTGTTGTCATGATTACTAGTGACTTGTGTTGGCTTAAATCTCTGGATTAGTATACTTGTTACATCTAGCTACACTGAGGAGTTGTATCACAATGAAATTACTATTAGTGAATGATTGCATACGAGTTTTATTAGACAAATTTGACACTTCTTATGTAGAAAAGAAAAAAAAAGCCATATCTTGGCCAATAATTGATCTATTCTCTAAATTCAAAGTGCATTTCAGTGAATCTATTAATGGGGACTTCGTTTCTAGAGCAATACTCTTGACATATCAAAGGTTTTTGAAAGATTTGGCATCAAGGTCTTCGTCACAAGATTTCCAGCTACAGAATATTTAGAAATATCATCTCAACCATTAAATCCTTCTTCTCTCATAGGTTTATACAAGTAATTGTCAATGGGCAAAAGTCAGAAGCTTATAGTATCAATGCTGATATGCCTCAAGGATCTATCCTGAGTCCAACTCTCTTCATGGTCAGATGTTTTTTTAAACAGCTTTTGTTTAAAAAAAAAAAAAAAAAAGTATATTGTTCATTGTTCTATTAAACTTTTACTGTTTAAATTAAACATTCGTTTTATTAAAAAGAAAAAAAATTGATAAAATATTTTTCACTCAGTAATGAGCTTTAGAAAATTGTCAGTAAAAGAAATACAATCGCCAACAGATAAGCACTTCATTATTTCTAGTTACCACTTGGAAAAAAAAAATCTCTTGAAATGTAGAGGCCTGCTTCACAAGGTAAAAAACCGGCTCTGAAATCTTGTGGTCTATGTCTCTTCTCTCCTCCCTCTATCTCACAGAAGAGAAATAGAAAATCTATCTCTGCTCTATCGTTATTTTCATGGCAAGTTTTTCACCGAGCTTCAAATTATGCCCCCCCCACTCTTCTATAAAACATTAAAAACAAACACTTGTCTGGCTACAACCACTGTTCCTATTTACTTGCCTCCACACGAGGGCAGAGTTAGATACAAGGTCGGTTTTTAATGTGGGGAAGTCCAGCTCCCCAAAATGGGGCACTCTGGATAGAAACAAAAATTAAAATTGCCTCAGTCATGAAGGATTTCTCCTCTATTGACAGAGCACAGAAAAGGTGAAGTGTAGTATCATTATCTTTGAGTCATCTTACTCTCCACTGTTCTTCTCCATCTAGAATTTTTACTTCGTCCCATAATGGTAGATGGTTTCCCTTTTCCTTCCAGATATGGTCAGCTATACCTGACTTTTCAGTCTCTCCACACACTACAGCTTTTCGGTGTTCTTCTAACCGTACTTTCAACGGAAGACACGTTTCACCTCTGTATAGTTTTCCACATTCACATGGGATTTCATATACACAGTTCTTAATCATGATTTTTTTCTGTAAGGGGCTTGATTCTCACAAGCTGTTCTGGAGAGTTGAATCACTCCTGAATACTGTCCTGATGCTATATGGATTACATATTCGTTGAAGTTTTTCAGACAAGCTCTCCATATATGGTATACAAACTGTGGTGAGTTTCTGGGTGGTGTTCTTTTGTGTTTGGTCCAGATTTCTTGGAGCTAATGTCATGCTCTCTGGATAGTTGTTTCGGTGGAGGGTTTCTCTTAAACTGTCCATCTCCTCTTGATATGCACTGATGTTATTACACATTGCTTTTGCTCGGTATTGTAGGCAATGGATTGTTCCTTTCTTTACATTATATGGATGGTGTCAGTTGAAGTTTAGATACTGTCCAGTGAAAGTCGGCTTTCAGTATACACATGACATAAACCCCTAACCAGTGCGATTTATACGCACATCTAGGAACGATAATTTGTTATGTTCTTTTTCCATCAGGAACTGTATAGTCAGACAGACCGAGTTCACATGGTATAATAATGTTTGAATATCTTCCTGCTAGAGTATGAATGTGTCATCTACATATCGCAACCACATTGTTGGCTTTAGTGATGTTGATCCTAATGCCATTTCCTCAAAGTATTCCATGTATGCATTGGCCAGTACTAAGGACAATGATGATTCCATCGCCAGACCTTCTTCCTGCCGATATATCAGATCCCATCACGAAGTATGTAGTTTCTACACAGAAGATCAACATCTCCATTATATTGTCAATTGGGATGCAAGTGCATTCTTTCAGTGAGGCATCCGATGTCAGCTTATCCCATACCACTGTCAGTCTCATCAGTGGGTACTTTCGTGAATAGACTCACTACATCTAGTTTGGGGAGTTTGTTGAAATGGGCAAATGCTTAGGGCACTTCTGCTTTTGCATCTCAGAAGTTGTATTGAATGTTTTCTGTTTTTTTTCTTTTTTTACATTTGGTTATCTCGAGAGTTGCAAAGAAGCACAAGAAATTATTTTCTAATTTGCTGTCGAACTGAACGGACATAATTTAATCGTCTCCATTTCAAGGGATCTCTTCCTGCTTTATTCTGGCCGAAAGCATCTCAGACTCATGCTTTTTGTGGCTGAATCCCCAATGTGGGGAATTTGAATTGATTCCCAAGTTTACAATTTTGACATCGAAGTAAAAGATGCAAAATAATCATCTACGGAAACCTTTCCATTTTATCCAGCAGAGAGCATTATCAGGAACTCTTGGTTTCTGTGACTGAATCCCCATTGTGGGGAGCTTGAATTGCTCTCGGTCGGAAGTTTGTATGAGGAATTACTGAATGGTCACAATCCCTGTCATGGACTTTGTAAGAACGTTTCAACCAATATGGTGATAAGAATAATCACTATTCTCCCAAATTCTTGATTTGTCTCAGTCAAGAAGGATGGGTGAGAGAAGGATTCTACCCGCCCAATCAGCACGCAAAGTATATCACTTATGCAAGCAACGACAGAATAGAGAAATCCATGAAAGGTAGGTGTCTTAGCATTGCAAATTTTGTGTGCTTTAGGATCTGTCTCTTATGTGAAATTTCTTTGCACAAAATTAAAAAAAAAAAAAAAAAACTGGCAGAAACTCACCCAATAATTATCGTTAAGTAAAAAAAACCTTAATATTTAAAAAAAAAAAAAAGAAGTTACAAAAACGTCATCTCAGTTTTCTTTAATATCCATTTAATTTCCATTTCCTCTGTAACTGTTGTTTTTAAGTTAAAAACCTTAAAATTTATTTTTGAATAATTAAGTCAGAAAAAAATCGCATTTCACTTTTAAAAAAGTCAAAATTGAAGCAATATGTAAAAACTATTCAAGCAGATTTCGTTGCAGTTTCAGACATTTCCTGAGGTCGCGTTTTACCTAAGCACAAGTCATGTGACATATAGCGATGACATCTATATTTTGACATGGGGCCTGTATGTGTCAACATAACTAAAAACTTACCTTTTGTAACATATATTTATACTTTTTCATTTTGTTCACAAAATACTTGTGTCCAAAATCGATTTTAGGTGCTTTTTGGTAAGATAGATCGACTTTTTTTTAAATATGCTGTTTTAAGCAAAAAAACAGTATTTGTCATGTAAAAAAATAGTAATATATCCCAAAATTACGAAAATTCATCAAGTAGAAAATTTGGCATTCCAGCATATTCCTCGAGACATTTCAGTTCATCCTACAAAAAAATCCTTAAAACTTACCACTATTATACATTTTCAAGGGTGCTGAAAACGAAAGTAAAGTTTAAAATTCCAGGAAACAAGAAGTTTCCAAGATGTGAAAAAATTATAGTTTCAAAAATATGGGGGAATTATTTCTCTAATTTAACGTAAAATGAGCACCCACTTTTGAGCCACCTTTTGTTGTGGGGGAGGTTAGTCGATGTAAAATAAGCACAATTTAACAAAAAATGGGTAATTGTGGCCTAGTAACCCATCATAAAACTCATCTAAAAAAAATTTGTTTTCGAGTGTGTTGAAAACGAATATCGTATTTAAAATTGGGACCAAAAAGTAGTTTTCACGATACTGAAAAGATACTTTTCCGCAGGTTTCATGCAATAAAAAATATATATATATATGCGCGCTTGTGTGTACAACAACGACCACCACTTATAACATAAAATATCGCATTTAAATTTTCCGCAAATAAGTAGTTTTCCGGATATTAAGCAATGTAAGTGGCCATTGTGGTACGCGCAAGCGCGCATAATTTTGCCGCACACGCGGCGAAAATATCGCGCGCTTCCGCGCACAACAATCACCACCACTTATAAAGAATTAGGTACTCATGCAGTGCACTTATTGATCCATGCTGAAATAATAACGTTATTTTAAAAGCCATTCTTAACATGGGGCGGGAAGGGTGTTTTGTACCTATTCTGTACTTTAACCTTACAATTGAATAAAAATATATTTCATAAAACTTTAATCAAACTTGGAAATACGACTTAAAAAATAACGCGGATCAGTAAGTGCATTCACTGCAGTGTGCAGTCAGTGCAGTGCAGTGAGTGCACTGCACTAGCAGTATCAGAATTTTTGTAGGAATTTTTGACACCCCTAACACGAAACTGCGAATACAATATAAAAATCTCGTAATTTCTCTGTTAAAAGTGGGTTATTTATTTTCTTTATGGATTATACTTCCAAAATAAACTATTACAGTTGTTTTAAAAGTAATAAAAATATTTTTATTTTTTTTTAAAACAGTAATGAATTTTCCGAACTCAATATTTTTCAATTTTTAAACTCAATATTTTTAAATTTTAAAAATCTATCAAAATTTTTCTATTGATTCTATTTTTACGATATTTTCAGGGTCAATGTGAAATTTTATGTTCTTTCCAATAAACCGAATATAATATTTTAGACAAACGTTTTTTTTAAATTCACGCCCCCCCATTTTCACGCCCCCCCCCATTTTGAAATGTCTATTAAAAAGTAAATAATTAATTTATGTTTAATAGGTTTATATATCACAAATTGAAGAGAAAAGGTCAAAATAATATATTCAAATTTAAAACAAAAAAAAAAATCAGTTTTTTAGAAATTTACCTGTAAAGTCCGAAGTTTAAAACCTTATTTTATAAGAACACATTTTTTCTTTTTGTCTTTTTTTTTTTTTTTTTAATGAAACCTTGGTCCTTGCTCCTTTAATTGAAAAAAAAATTAGGGCTTGAATTACATTTTTCGAGGAGTTATAAGCTTAGAAAGATAGGGGGTCGAATAATTTACGCCTCTCATTTTGAAATGTCTATTAAAAAGTAAATAATTAATTTATGTTTAATAGGTTTATATATCACAAATTGAAGAGAAAAGGTCAATAAATAATATATTCAAATTTAAAACAAAAAAAAAAATCAGTTTTTTAGAAATTTACCTGTAAAGTCCGAAGTTTAAAACCTTTTTTAAAAAAAAAAAACACATTGTTTTGTTTTGTTTTTTTTTTTAAATAAAACCTTGGTCCTTACTCCTTTAATTGAAAAAAAAAATTAGGGCTTGAATTACATTTTTCGAGGAGTTATAAGCTTGGAAAGATGGGGTGGAATTATTCACTATTTTCACGAAATTTCTGACACTGCTAGCACTGCACTACTGCATCACTGATGCAGTGCATATCAGCATAAAGAATTACATTGCTTAATATCATTTCTTTAAATCTTGGAGACTATTTGCTTCCTGGAATTTTAAATGTTATCTTCGTTCTCAGCAACCCCGAAAACCTATAATAGTGGTCATTTTAAAGTATTTTTGGCACTTGTACAGTTTAGTCAAGACATTAAAAAATGAAATTATCAAAAAAAGGTTATATTGTACGTATCCATTTTGTACTGAAGATCTCCGAAAAAAAAAATTATTTAATTTGATCGAGTAGGTTTTTTTTACAGCGGAAAAACACGTTCTTATTAGAGCACGTTGAAATCAGCCATTGTGAAATTTGCTGAAGCTGAACAACATGCCACGGGGAGATAACTTAATGTAAAGTGCCGACACTCCCTTCCCATCTTTAATTCTAGCTTTTCTTCCTAAAAATCGAACCTTTTGCTCGGTATCATAAATTGTTTTTTTCGATGTAAAAAAAAAAAAATAAAATAAAACTACTTGATGAAATTAAGTGAATTTTTTTTTCGGAGAACTTCGTTCCATAACGGATACGTGAAATATAACCTTTTTTCGATATTTTCATTTTTTAATGTCTTGACTAAACTGTACAAGTACCGGATTTTTTTAGGGTGGAAAAAATGTGCTGGCTGCACTTCTATTGAAATATCTCGAGGAATATGCCCGAATGGCAATTATTTATAGTTAAAAGTAATTTTTACGGAAAATTGAGGGAAATTGCATTTTCCCTAGATGTAAACACCTTGGAGATTGCAAACACAACAGTAGTTCTACTCGATGAATTTTCGTAATTTTTGGATATATTACTATTTTTATCATAACAGTTAAATAAGTACTGTTGTTTTCGCTTGAAACGGCTAATTTAAAAAATCGAGCTGTCGACTATCTTAACTAGCCCCCGATTTCACCTTTAAATTTATATAGGTTTGAAACCGACGAAATTAAACTTAAAACGTTTGGTAAAAGAGGAGAATCCGTTCTATTTGGTAGCGGCTATTAGAAATTCAACAGTCACTATAAAATGCACTATAGAAGCTATCTTACAGTTGAAAAGTTCCAGATAACGAATTTACATGATTAAAAGAAAAATTAACGCCAGCTTTTATGGCAGGAGATAACAGAATAAGGTCTAAAAAGAAAACGTGCGGATCCGAAAAGAAAAGTGAAAATGAGTGCCGGTAAGAAAAACTACGGTAGCCCATACGAACCAAAAATATTGTTTACATTACAAAAAATACAGAAACGCGATTAAAACAGATTAACATAAAATAAATTTTAAAGTATACGCGATAGGTCACAGTGTGTATATCTCCACTGGACGCTCTGTAAAAAGTTGAAATTTGAATGCAACAGCAAGTCCTGGAAACATATACCAGAAAGAACAGTTGGACACACCATGCAATCCTACAGCTAGCTACATCCCTAGAATTTTTTTTCTTGTCTTACGTAGTTTTTAATGCATTTTAGACAGTTTTCATGAGCGGTTTACAAAATGTGCCGTGGCCTTCGGGACAAGATCATGTTTTAAAAAAAATGTTTAAAAAAAAAAAAAAAAAGTTTTAAAAATTTGGAGTTACTAGGACGTCCCCCAATATGAAAGGGTGAATGCGGTATTATGGTGAAAGAAGATACTAGCTGGGAGAAACTTTTGACTTTGTTTAGTTCTGGAGTGACAAGGATGACCAACGACCCCCAAAATCCCCCCTTTTGAGGTGGCCATGTGCCTAAGTTTTTTGTTCATCGTTGATTTTTTTTTCTGTATTTTTTAACATGAATAAAAGATTTAATATCTCAAAGTGTAGTATCTGTTCTTCAGATGCTGCACTTCCATTTCTTGTTCTCTTTCAGTGGGGGAGAAATCCTTCACGACTGAGACAATTTTTATTTTTGCACCTTTACTCCACGTTAAAAAACGACCCTGGTGTCTAACTCTGTCCCGTGGGGAGGCATAGTAAATAGGTATAAAAACATAAGCACCAAACATTTTATAAATGTTTTCAGTTTTTTGGGGGGTGGGGGGGTCAATTATAATACTTGTGTGGCTTAACATGTGCTTCTGCAGTTTAATTGGTACTCATGCAGAGAGTGATCCGTGCTGAAATAATAACGTTATCATTTTAAAAGCCATTCTTAACATGGGGAGGGGAGGCTGTGGGGAGGGTGTTTACTGTTTTGTACCTATTCTGTACTTTAACCTTACAATTGAATTAAAAAAAAAAAACATAAAACTTTAATTAAACGTGGAAACAGGATTTAAAAAATAGCGCGGATCACTCTCTGCATTAGTAACGTTTAATCAACCGTAAGTAACGCGCCAACATTTACCGATTAGAACACCATTTAACATTTTTAGAAGATTTTACTGTTTATATTGGGGAGGAGGCCGCCAACGTTTTGAAAATTTGGCATTTCTAATGATTGGCATTTTTAAGGCCAAATTTGGCCTCAAAAAGGCCAATCTGGCAAGCCAAGTTTAATCGAATGGCGGCCTGGATTGTTGTACATTTAGTCTAAAACAGGTAAAAAAAAAAAAAAAAAATTAATGGGGGCGGGTATTTCAGCCTTAGGGTCTAATAATGTGTTTTATATAAAATAAATAATTTTTATAAATTTTTGTCTGTCAAATAATTTACGCCGCTGAAATACACATTTGCCAATTTTTTTTTTATTATTAAAAAAAAAGTTCAACTTTTATGTTTATTTTGGCCCTTTGATGCCTCCATACAAACTATAAAACAGATGAAGTGTCAACGTTTTGTATTCGCCTTTTCGTTTTCTTACTGAATTAATTCAAATTTATTTTTAGATAGAATAAATTCAATAAAGGAAATAAAAAAAAATAAAAAATAATGAACCAACCTGCCCATTCGCCAAGATTAGGAAGTCTGGATAACCATCCGAGATAGTGGGAAAACACGGACTGGGAAGCGTACGTTAGAACGGACGTCATAAGACGGCACATAGCGAATCCGTAGACTAAAAATCCAAAACAACAGAAATACTCAGTCGTTGGACCGAGGAAATTTCGAACGAAATTTCTAAATTCTTCATGCATTTTGATTTTTTGCTTTTCGAGGTGAAAAGTTTCAGTTATTTCAAAATGAAAAGTGTAGAGTCTCTCACTTCGTTTGGGCGTGGGGGTTTGCGTTTGCAAGGTCAAGGTCGTATAGCAACCGCAGCAGCGCCGCCTAGGAGTAAAGAAAACTTCACGTTGAAACCACGTGGGTATTTGTTGATTAGTAAATATCTCCCTACACGTCTACGCATTATATTTTGGTGCTTGTGTAGAACTCAACCTAATTTAAAAAATTAAAAAAAAAAATACGCAAAAATCTTAATGTTGTACGTATCCGTCACTGAACAAAAAATGTCATATTCCAAAAATTACGTAAGGCGATTAAAAAAACTTAAGAAAATCAGATTTTATAATGCAGCCAGACGTTGTTTTGATTCGCCATGTTTAATGAATAAGGAGAGACAACTCAATGCGAACTACCAAGATCAAAATCAGGCTTGTAAATGATTTCATATATATATATATATATATATATATATATATATATATATATATATATATATATATATATATATATATATATATATTTTGGAAATATTTGAGCAATTTGTGTTATTTTTAGAATATGACATTTTCTTTCCGTGACGGGTACCTACATCAAAGATTTTTTTTTTTAATAAATTTTTCGGTGACGCAAGCATAAGACGAGCCTCGTTCTGACATTCGCAAAATTTAGGTTAACAACCGGTGAAGCTACCAAAAAGTAACCCTTTTGAATGAAGATGAATATAAACAATATTTTTAAAATTAATTTCTTAATTTTACTTAAAAACAAAATGCAAGCATATATAAACAAAATATTTTAGAAAATAATTTCTTAATTTTAAATAAAAATTGATTGTAAAGAATTTTTTTGGTAAATGTTACCTTACGCTACAACAGAACCCCAACCACTCTAATTTGTTTTTTTAGGGGTATTCGAGGTCGCTGACAACGAATCTGATAATCAAACCTACCGCAAATTTACCGTTAGCATGGTATGAACTTCTAGACCTTGGGATTATTTTGTGCCATTTCACCGCCTTCGGTAGTGTTTTTCTTACATGAACGGCGTATGGGGTGTCACATGTCACATCGCGTAGGAATCTTGGCATGCCATAATCTGTAAGCGGTCATTTCAAAGTTTAAAAAAAAAAATTGTGGTTTATTTATTATTTATTTATTTTTTAAAATTTATTTATTTATTTATTTATTTATTTTTGCCTTACGTAGTTTTAATGCTTTTAAATTGATCTAAAAAAGGTTTTTACGAGAGGTTTACAAAAACATAACTACCAAATATATTTTTATGTTTTTCGTTCTTTTTTGGGGGGTGGAGGCATTCAATTATAGGACTTGTGTAGTTTCACAGGTGCTTCTCCTGCAGTTTAATTAACCGTTTTTTCGTAAGTAACGCGTCGACATTTACCTTTTCACAAAGATTCTGTTTACATTGTAAAATGGTAAATGTCGACGCGTTACTTACGGAAAAACGGTTAATTAAACTGCAGAAGAAGCACCTGTTAATGGAATATCCCCCCCCCCCTAAAAAAAAAAAGAACGAAAAACAAATGTGTTTGGTGCTTATGTTTTTGCAAACCGCTCGTGAAAACTTTTTGGATCAATTAAAAAACTACGTAAGACGGAAAAAATAAAATGAACCACATTAAAAATTTTTTTTTTTTAAACTGTCTTATTTGAAAGATTCCTACGTGATGTGGTAAGACACTTGACTACGCCCCTTCGCACGCGAATGTATCATTTAAGAAAAACACTACCGAAGGCGGTGAAATGGCACAAAATAGTCCAAAGGTGTAGGGGTTCATACCATGCTTTGATTATCAGATTCGTTGTAAGCGACCTCGAATACCCCTAAAAAAACAAATTAGAGTGATCTGTGTTCTGTTGTAGCGTAAGGTAACATTTACCATTTTTTTTTAAATAATTATTGAAAAATATTGCAAAGTGTTTACATAGCTGGTTCTTTGGGATAATAGGGGCGCACGAAAGCGCATTTTTTTTTTAAAGTTTGTGGCTGGCTACTTAACTTAAAACAACAAGGGTGCATGGCGGAATTTTTTCAGGGTTTAAATGTATTGTAATGCTTTTATGGTGGTCAAAAAACGTTTTTCAGTCGCCATATTACCTCCTATTTACTTGCCTCCCCACGAGGGCAAAGTTAGGCACAAGAAAAAACGAAATGGTGAAATATAAAGTTAAGCTAAAAGTATTTTTTTTTAATTCAAAGAATAAAAAAAATTCAAAGAAATTTCGAACATTTATTGCTAATGAACAAGAGGAAATAAAAAAATAAATAATTGCAACCAAAGGCAAGATAAGTCAACGTAAAAAGGAAAACAGATTTTTTTAAACAGCAAAGTTCATATGTTTGTTTGCATAAAGCAGTTGCACAGTCACACACACACACATGCGCGCAAATAACGAGACATTATTCATTGCAATTTTTCCCCGCGCAATTTGAGAAAAAACATAATCTCTCAGCAACGACACAAATTCAAATGCGCCCATACACTTTGCTCAAAATAACAAAAGTAAAAATAACATATTTTTGACGGACGTAGTTGAAAGCAATGAAAAACTTGCCAATGAAAAAAATGAAGAATCTTTTTTACGAATTTCCAAAACGCGAAAATATCAGCAGAATCTAATGCTGTCTGAATCTATAAAAAGAGCATTTTTCGCCCAAACGAGTCAGTCGACCTTTTGAGCATGGCCTAAACATCTATGTCAACCCGTCCGCATTTGGACGTTAAACATACATACGTCCAACAATTAATTCCTCCACGTGGAGATGGACTTGTTACCCTGATGGACTCTTTTTACTCTTGTATATCTCTCCGCTAAGTAAGCGAGAAAAAGAAGTTTTCTTCTTTACATAAAAAACATTTAATTACCTCAGTCACCGTTTCACAAAGAAAACAACCTTTTCTGTTTATTTATTTACCTTTGTGCAATCACCTTATTGTTGTTTTTTAAAAAATAAATGCGGTTCATTTAAATCAGAAGGAGGTGTCCTACGTTTCATTCTCATTCTTTTTTTTTTTATTTGTTTGGGGCGAGGAAATTTAATCTCACTTAAATTTCTGACCCCCACTACAGAAATTGATGACACCCGACCGTGAGATGAACATGCATTTCCTTTTGTACCCTACAATTGTGAATGAGACACGCACACCCTCCTGCATCCTACAAAAATTGGTGACACCGCAGACGTCCGTCTTACCGACTACTCGCCGACATGAAAACCAGAGACCGGCAGTTCAAAGGCGTCCAAATCACGCAAAATGAGAGCATATTCATCATATTCAGAAATATCTCCAGCCACCACACGACTTTAAAAGCAAAAATAGCAATAATTTCATTTTCATGCATCCACACAGACAGAACATGCGTATATACACACGCGACTTGCGTTGTCTCGTCAACAAATCATCTTAACAACACTGAGTTTTTGACTTCATATCAATGTTTGAAATAAGTCAAGCTCAACTGGTTTCGGCATATCAACCCTTTTACACCGACATGTTATGGCATATCAACCCTCAGCAATACCTTACGGCATATTAACTCTTTCTGACATTAACTCACAAAGATGCTCATCAAACACTAAACATCTGGATCTCACAACGACTCATCTCACCTCACGCCACTGAAGTTCCCCAGCCAACATGAGTAAGCTGCATTATGCACACTGATACACTCATCCCTGGGCGTCCAGACTCGTACTGACCCACTGAGTATGCCGATTGATCACCTGAACAATGTCAACACTGTTTTCTCAAAATTACTGGGTTTTTTTGCGAATAATTGCTCAAAAATCGAAGATTAAACAACTCAATTTTCTACGAATCGAACGCCGACTACAGCCAATTAGCACCAAAAACACACATAGACCTCCTACGGAATAATGGTCATGTAGCTTACATGTCAAACAAACCGCCAACTGACAGAATTGTACCTACATTGCCAGCGGTTATCCAACATTTCAGAAAGAGCTCAGTATCACTTGCACCTCGGATTCGTAAGCAGTCCCGATATGTTTTCACGCATGCATAAGCATGACTACGTCGCATTTCTCCAACAATGCCGATAAACCACACGCATGCTTACACAATGCAATTCAAGCCATTGATACCGCCGATCTCTAACAGTTCGCAGCCAAACCAAGGAACGACAACGACTTATTACCGATGTCTCTCAACATGAACCGACACTGAGTTCTTGACTTCATACAAGGCAGAAAAAGTCAAAGCTCTGCAAACAATATTTTTCGAACGTTCGCCGACTTCATTCAACAAACCTGAACCCTCATGGATAGTCGCCACACGCACAAAAGCCAAACTCTTCAATAACAACCGACATTGAACTCACACCAGTTCGAGTTAGATGCTCCACACACACTAAAAACTCCACAACTGGTGGTTCGTTGATTCAACCAACACATCCAATCAACACAAACGATGCACACTAACCTCGGTACAGACTCACTTATACTGGCTCTGCAAACTCACTTGCATTCGCTTTCAACCCAACAACGAATAATTGCGTAAACATGAACATTTTCAACCAACCATCTCGGATATTTCTTACACCTTTCCTTGCCTACAGGAAGCTTCAACATATTTTGACATATTAAAAAAAAAAGGAAAAAAAAAGAGTTTTATATCTTTTTTTCAATCTGGGGGGAGTATTTGTACAGTCACACACACACGCACACTCGCATGCCAATAACGAGACATTATTCATTGCAATTTTTCCCCGCGCATTTTGAGAAAAAAACAATCTCTCAGCAACGGCACAAATTCAAATATGCCCACACACTTTGCTCAAAATAACAAAAGTAAAAATAACATATTTTTGGCGAACGTAGTTGAAAGCAGGTCACGTGACACAAATAGCCAATGAAAAAATTAAGAATATAATCTTTTTTACGAATTTCAAAACGCGAAAATATCAGCAGAATCCAATGCTGTCTGGAGCCTGTCTGGATCTATAAAAAGAGCATTTTGCGCCCAAACGAGACAGTCAACCTTTTGAGCATGGCGTGAACATCTATGTCAACCCATCCATGTTTTGACGTTAAACACGCATACGCTCAACAATTAATTCCTCCGCGTGGAGATGGACTTGTTACCCTAATGGACTCTTTTTACCCTTGTATATCTCCCCGCTAAGTAAGCGAGAAAAAGAACTGTTTTCTTCTTTACATAAAAAACATTTAATTACCTCAGTCACCGTTTCACAAAGAAAACAACTTTTTCTGTTCATTTATTTACCTTTGTGTAATCACCTTATTGTTGTTTTTTAAAAAATAAATGCGGTTCATTTAAATCAGAAGGAGGTGTCGTACGTTTCATTCTCATTCTTTTTTTTATTTGTTTGGGACGAGGAAATTTAATCTCACTTTAATTTCTGACCCCCACTGCAGAAATTGGTGACACCCAAACGTGAGATGAACACGCATTCCCTTCTGCACACACTACAAAGTTCAACAAATTTTTTTAATAAAGAAATATTTTTGTAAATAAAACAATTCGGAGAGGTTAATTTACTTTCTATATCCATCATTCAAAGGTGAAGCGAGCTTGTCGCCAGACAAAATGACCAACAATTCCCTTAAAATAATTTTTTAGAAAAATTAATAAAAATAAATATTCAGACTTGGTACATTAAAGGAAGTGTAAATTTATTTAACATTTCTCGACGTTCCGTTACATTCATATGTTTGTGTCCATTGAAAACAAAGAAAACCTTATGGACTGGGTAAATGTTCCTTTTGAGTGTAAAATAATTAGAAGAGAAAAGAGAAATTAATGTTTTTCTTTGTGAATGCATTTTGTGTAAAAAGTGGAGCAAAGAGATAAAGAAAATATTTTTTTCTTGTTTCATTTAGAAGAAATTATCATAATGTCTTTGGTTTGGGCGTGTGCAAAAAAAAAGGCCGCAGCAGTGAAAAGCATGTCTTACCTCATGAAGTCCAGTGGAAGGAAAGAGGAAGAGAAACACCTCAAATTTTGCGCCACAGTTTTCTTTGTTCTCTTTTTTAGAGCTCTCCGGAAACGGTAACATATCAAAAATTCCCTGTCAAATTTTAGTTCCGAGATAGGCGCTACATTACCCCCTACTAGACAAGATAAGAACAGAATGTCACTGAGTGTAAACAGCGAATCGGTGTTGGCGCTAGATGTGTCTACCCGATCTGGTAGAAATGGTTGTGCTTGATGGGTTAGGGTTGTCGAAAAAGACCTAGTCTTTGGTTTCTGCATGTGTACGACATCGTCAAAATCGCTTTCTTTAGGCGATCAACACTGACCGAGTCACGTCTGCCGTTAATCTCGATTATGAAGAACTTCGGGTATCTTTTCAGTACCTTGTAAGGGCCGGAGTACGGCGACTGAAGACGGGCAGTCACGCTACTATTCCGGACGAACATGTGGGTCCATGAGTTTATGTCCTTGGGAACATGCGTATTTACGTCTTGTGCTCTTGGCGCGATGTTGAGAGGTATTGCCATATATTCTTTTACACGAGAGGTGAAACTTGCTGGGTCTGACATGCGTTCGGGGGTGGTTGGTGCAACCATCTGTCCAGGCAAGGTCAATGAGGCTCCGTAGACCATTTCAGCCGGGGCCAGACCGATGTCTGATTTGATGGTGGACCTAACACCTAGGAGAACGAAAGGAAGGTATTCCATCCATCTGTTAGGGTCAGAGTATGCTTTGAAGGATGCTTTCAATTGCCTGTGAAAGTGCTCAATCATGCTGTTTGCCGCTGGATGGTACGATGTAGTGCAAATGTGTTTACATCCAAGCAGGTGAGACAGTTCTGAAAAGAGGTAAGAGTCGAATTGTCTACCTCTGTCGGTTGTAATGATGTTAGGCAATGGTGTAATGGTGAATGCTTGCCGGGTTTGGTTATAGCGGTTTATGTTCCGTAAAAAGCATGAAGTTGGATCCCTCTAGCATGTAGCGAAAATGCTTGACCGCACAGTAAGTGGCTAAAAGCTCTCTGCCAAAGGTACTATATTTGGTGTCAGCATTCTGAAGTCACCTGAAGAAAAAGGATAGTGGCTGCCACGTGTTGTCTACGGACTGCTGTAATACCCCTTCAATGCCCACATCAGATGCGTCTACTGACAGGGCTAGGGGTGCATGTGGGTGGGGAAAAAACCAACATGGTGGCAGCTGTTAACTGTTCTTTTACTTTATTGAAGGAGTGTAATTCCGGTCTGTTCAAAGTGATTGGCTCATTTTTTTCCTTTTTATTCCTGAGTACATCTGTTAAGTGCTGTGCGATTTCGACACAGTGAGGAACGAAACGCCTGTAAAAATTTATCAACCCAAGGAATTGCCAGAGTTTACGAAGGGAAGTGGGAGGCAGGTAATCAACAATGGATTGGACTTTTTCTGGGAGAGGGCGGATACCCTCCGAATCAATTAAATGTCCCAGGAAGGAAAGTGAAAAGACTCCAAACTCACACTTGCCAGGGTTGATGATAACACCGTATTCCGATAATCTGCGGAACAATTGCTGTAGATATTGCACATGTTCGCTCTCGGATAAACTCGCTATGAGTAGATCATCAATGTATGCATAAATGAACGGTAATCCACGTAAGACTGCGTCTATAAATCGCTGGAAAGACTGTGCAGCATTTCTCAGTCCAAAGGGCATTCGTAGAAAGTCGAAGAGTCCGAATGGGGTAGTTTTAGCAGTTTTGGGGATATCTTCAGAGTCCACAGGAATCTGATTGTACGCATGGACGAAATCGATTTGGGAGAATATCAATTTACCATGGAGAGAGTTTGAAAAATCCTGGAGGTGAGGAATGGGGTAATTATCTGGAGTCGTGCGACTGTTGAGTGCTCGATAATCCCCGCAAGGGCGCCAGTCGCCTGCTGACTTTTTAGGCACCATGTGGAGTGGCGATGACCAATTACTGTCAGAGGGTCAAATAATGCCCAAGTCCAACATGTGCTGAAATTCTTGCTTGGTGACTTTCAGACAATCAGGTTTGAGTCTGCGCAGGCGCGCGCTCACAGGAGGTCCTCTGGTCTGGATTTGGTGGGTAACATTGTGTGTAACCTTGTCGTTACTAAAAACAGGACGTGTTATATCAGAAAAACCTTTTAAGAGGTCTGTGTATGAGTCCGTAGCATTCTTCAATATGACCGGGCTTATCTTCATCATTCTATTAATCTTCCCTTGCATGGTAAGACCAGTGCTATTGTCGATTAATTTGCTGCATTTGACATCCACAAGTATGCCAAAATGATGCAAGAAATCCGCTCCCAAAATTGGAACGGGCAGTTTCGCGATAGTAAAAATCCATTGGAAGGTGCGTCGGAGTCCCAGGTTTAACGTTAACGATTTCTCCCCAAATAGATGAGTGATTCACAGCTTGTAGACAGAAAGTCGACTGGGGTCATTTCTCTTTCACCAGTTCCTTGGGGATTATGCTGACTTCTGCACCAGTATCAACGAGGAATCGTGTACCAGTGTTCTTGTCTGAGGTACGACAAATGTGGTTTCTGCCAGGGGTATCGGCCGCCCCTACCACCTGGCCTGGCCGTTTCCCGCTTGTTTATCGTTCTTCACGAAAGAACAAGGCTTGTGGCATCGGAAAGCCTTTTCGCCATAACGTGTGTGGAATCAACACAGCCTGTCACCATTTCGACTGTTACTTTGTCGCCGAGAACGGTCCTGTCTGCTCGGACGCGGATATCTACTTGGTCTGAGCTTCATATCACGAATCTGATCACTTAAGTTTTGAATTAGCTGGGCCTGTCTCTCCAGTTCTTCACGAATATCTGTGGAGGTGCCTGAGGTTTTGGGAAAGGAATCCTTTAAGGCCTGTGCGTGCACCGGGGCTACGGAGACCGTTACTTCCATGATCTTGTCTGCCAACTCCGCCAATTCCTCGACCAAGGTGATGTCTTTAAAGGACGTTAGTATCATCTGAATACTGTACGGCAGCCTGCTAATGAATAATTGTCTGAGGATATCCGGCTGTAGAACGTTTTCGCCCATTAATTGCTTCATCCGACACAGTAGTTGAGATGGTTTTTGATCACCGAGTTCCTCCTCGATCAGCAGTTGCCGGAGACGCTTTTGTTGGGAGTCGGTCGTTCTTCTGATTAACTCTGACTTAAAGGTGTCATAGGAAATAGATCCTGGGGGTGTCATTATCAAGTCGCGGACTTCAGCCATCACCGCGTGCGTGAGTGCGGCCACTACGTGGTTCAGCTTAGTCAATTCGCTGTGAATTCGCTGAGTAAAAAACTGTCCTTCCACATGGGTGAGCCACAACGTTAGGTCGTGTGTCCAGAAAGGCAGAATTTTGAGAACGGCCTGTATTGTCGTTGTCGCGGATAAGGTATCACTGTCCATAGTTGTCATCAAGTGCGAGGTAACATGAATAGATGCAGGTTTCAACTTGAAGAAAAAAGCCCCATATAGGTCCGTATGAGTGGTATTCCTCCAAAACCGTCCAGGCCTGTGCCGAGAGAAACTGTTAAGTTGTTTGGAGGTCTTTAAACTGCCAAATTGGAAATGTCCAGCTCCTCGCATATTCTACCAAAGTTTGAAGAAAAGGGGTCACCACTGAAGCGAGCTGGTCGCCAGACAAAATGATGAACAACTCCCTTAAAATAATTTTTTAGAAAAATTAATAAAAATAAATATTCAGACTTGGTACATTAAAGGAAATTTATTTACCATTTCTCGTTCTGCTATCAAGCAATCAGAAACCAGAATTGCTCCATAAAAATTAAACCTTTTAGCATCCCAGCACATAATTTTTTCGTGTCAACACGAGAAGGCTCTTTTACTCTTTGGCTGCAAAATTATAAAGTCTGGAACCTGTACAGAACAGCTGTCTAATGAGAATTCGTCATCTGCAGAACTTGTATAAAATAACTACCCATTGGAAACTCTTCTGAAACTCAAGAGGTTATGAGCTCAGCAGAAGACTTTACTTGGATAGATCAGAATCCAAATTCAAATTGTAGCAAGTGAAATTTTTTGGATATTTATGAATCCAAAAGTTACGCAAAATAATTCAAGCACGACCTGAAAACAGAAACGACCTCGACGAAGAATGCAACTGTCTTTGTGGAATTCATACAGTGCTTAGGTGACAGAAGTCTATCTCTGGTAATAAGAGAAGACTTGGACGATGGCTGCAAAGCATTGAACGTATTAAGAGAGCATTATTTATCAAAAGGAAACCCCATAATTATCTCTTAATATACTGAACTGATATCACTAAAATGTATGGAAGGCGAGACGATTATAGATTATATTATAAGGGCTGAAACAATAGCATTAAAAATGTCCGGCAAAGTTATTAGCGACAGTCTCTTAATCTCCATACTCCTTAAAGGGTTGCCAGGTGATTTTAAGCCATTTACCACCGTGATAACTCAGAAAGAAAAACCCATGACTTTTAGTCAATTCCAGGTAGCACTTAGGAGTTATGAGGAAACTGAGAAAATGATCACAGAAAAAAACGAATCTACAAATATCATGAAATTTAAAAATGCGCACTTAAAAACACCAAAATTTAATTATACCTTTACCTTGAATAAAAATCGCAATTTTTCCAAAACAATTTTTCTCCAAAGAAAAGTATGAAAATTATTTTGCGCTGTGTGGGCAACCTAATCACAAGAGTTTCCAATGGAGATACACAAATTTCAAAGGGGACTTCATTAAATATGTGGAGAGCTCCGTTAGCAAACATACATTTTCATTTACGTTTGATGCTTCATCAAACAGTAACAACTTTCTTGTTGATTGTGATGCAATGGAACATATAATTATGAAGGAATCAGATTTTATCAATTTTGATCCCAACTTTAACCCTCAAAGTCATTTTGTAGAGCTGGTTGATGGCAGTCAAGTAAATGTTATCATTTTGAAGAGAGGCCATGCTAAAATCTCGCTAATGAACAATAAAGGTGAACTTTGTTCCTGTATTCTGGAAAACGCTTTTCTAATCCTGAAATTTAAACAAAATATATTTTCTGTACAACCCACTATTACACAAGGTGCAAATATAAACTACTTTAGCCCCAATAAATCAAAACTGGTGTACCTGAATGGCATTGTATTCGACATTAAAGAAAATGGAAGACTATATTATTTAAATAGCATAGTCCCACCAAAAACACCTGCCATGAATTACAGACATGGCATAAAATTCTTGGGCACTGCAATATTCCAGATATCAAAAAGTTGCCGAATATGGTTGACAGAATGAAAATAAAAACTTCAAAAAAATTGACAAACTGCAACGTTTGTACAATGGGAAAAATGACAAAGTATAAAAAATAAAGATACCAGACAAGAAGGGCACGAAAATCCTATCACTGGTACATTGTGACTTGAACGGTCCTGTGAAAGCAATGGGTAGAGAAAACTTCAAGGATGCATTAAATTTTGAAGACGATTATTCCGGTTTAATAATGGTCAAATCTGATACCTTGCTAGCAACTAAAAAATATTTAGCTGACATGGCCTCCTACGGTGCAGCAAAGTGTATTCTGCTCTGACAACAGTACAAAATTCACTAATAAAGATGTCAAACTTTTATTTATTAAACATCGAAAAATCGACCCCTAATTCCTCGCCAAAATGGAACTGCTGAAAGATCATAGCAGACACTTTTTGAAATGGCAAGATGTCTACTCATTGAATCAAAACTCCCCAAAAAGCTCTGGAGATATGCACTTATGGCTATTGCGTAAATATCCAACCGGTCCTTTAACAAAAGTCTAAAACATCATATGAAGGTTTCTGCTGTAGAAAACCAAATTCAAGCAGAATGGATGTATTTGGTTCAACTTGCTTCACATTTATAAATAAAAAGAGCCAATTAAATATTAATACCAGTAGTAGTATATTCCTTGGGTACGATAAAAACGGCCCAACCTATTTAGTATTTTTCCAGAGAAAAATAAAATAAAAAGAATTCAATGTGGAAAATTCGCAGACACATTTAATTTCAAAGACAGAAACTCATCATATGAAGAGGATGAATTAATATTTCTTCAAATTCATAAAACAAATGATGACAATGAAATTGTTGTTGGTGGATACTACAGTATTAATAATGAAGACAGTGATGATGCTGATGTTAAAGTCGAGTGTTACCCCAAAAGAAGTAGAACATGACTCGATTTTTTTGTGGTCAACAATTTGAAAGATTATCAAATCGACTATTGCTATTCCATGGATAGTATGCCAAAAATCGTTAATGAAGCAATTAATTCAGAACATTGTCAGCAATGGAAAATAGCAATGAAAAACGAAATAGATGCTTTAACAAAAAATAATACCTACTTGGTAGTACCTCGCCCAAAGGATAAACATGTCATTTCTATAAAATGGGTCTTTATAAAAAGACTATGGTGTCAGGCGTTGAATAGTACAAAGCTAGATTTGTTGCTAAAGGATACTCTCATATTTACAGTATAGAATATTTTTCTACATTTTCACCAACCACAAACCTAACAATAATCAGAATTTTATTGCAAATCGCATCCCAATCTAACCTTAACATTCATCCATCAAATGGGAGTAAAAAATGCTTATTTAAATGCCCCAATAGACTGTGAAATTTATATTATCTTTTCAGAGGAATTCATAATGAAAAATTGCATGTGGAGGCTTAACAAATCACTATACAGTCTAAAGCAAAGCAGTCGATGTTGGAATACAGTATTTCATGATTATATGATTGAACAACAATTCAAACAATGATCAGTGACCCCTGTTTGTATACCAAAAACAAAATAAACTACTGATTTTTGGTTTTATGGCTGATGACAGTTTATTTACTGTGACATAATGTTAATCGATCTTAAGAACAGATTAAATAAATCCTATTAAAATTTGGAATGCAAGAATGCAAGAAATGCTCTACACCGGTCGAAAATGATATTAAAAATATAGACACAAAATCTGTTATAATTGACAATAAATTAGACCATGATAGGAAGTCTTATCTATTTAATGACTGCTACGAGACCTGATATATGCTACACAGTAACAAAACTATTGCAAAAATTATCAAGATCGACAATGAAGGATTTAAACAGAGCTAATAAAGTCCTTCGTTATTTAAGAGGAACTAAGGAACAGAATTTAGTATTTAAAAAATCAACAAGTCCTGTAAAATTTTAAGGGTTTTCAGATTCAGATTAGGAAACGATGAAGATTGAGAAAGTATATCTGGATATTATTTCGGATTATCAAAAAATGGGCCTATTATTTCATGGAAATCTAAAAAGCAACTGATTGTATCTCTCTCTACATGTGAGGTGGGATTCATTGTGCTCATGCATACTGTAAAAGAAGCACTTTACCTAAAGTATATTTAAGACTGTTTTAGAACCAGAATTAACTAAAACCCCTGTAGTAATTAATTGTGATAATCAAGCCAGCATAGTTTTAGCACAGAACACAGTAATTTACCAAAGATCTAAACAAAAAATATTAAATATCAAATCATGAGAAATGAAGTAAAAAAAAAAGAATCTATCATTGTAAATTACATAGCATCGGAACAAAATATCACAGATATATTCACAAAACCTACAGCAAAAATAAAGTTGAAACGTTTTGCCTCTAAACGTGTTGAGATTTGACTTTAAATTACTTTTTACAACCCCATATATATATATATATATATATATATATATATATATATATATATATATATATAAAAATTACAATTAAATTTACCAAAATGATCCAAGATGGTAAAATTAAAGTATATTATAAATATTAAAGAATTAATATTTATAAAGTTATCTCAGCCAGATTATTTATCTTCCACCAGACTATCCATTCATGTGTAATCACCTTTTTCTTCACCATATTCCCTCTGCTTCCCTTTTTTTGTTTTCAAGTAAGATCTTTGACTTACTTGTTGTTTCATCAAATACTTTTGCATGCAAAATCCGATCCCGTATTTTGCTAATTCCTACCCTCTGATGAGAAGGAAAGTATTTCTTCGAAACTCCGCGGATTAAGGACTATCCACTTATCTAGTGTTTCCTTTTCAGATTAAATATGTTTTAAACTCATTTCAAAGTGTTTTTTAACATGTTTTATTAACTGCTTGCTCGTATATATATATATATATATATATATATATATATATAAAAGTGAACATGTGTGTGTGTGTGTGTGTGTGTGTGTGTGTGTGTGTGTGTGTGTGTGTGTGTGTGTGTACATTTCCCTATGCAATAACTTTGACAATTTTAAGTCTACATACTCGAAATTTGATATACAGGGTACTGAGATTTGGGAAAATCTATGTGATCGGTTTTCGGTCAGAAATGTGGCTGTTAAGGGGTCAAAGTTCAACGACCAAACTCCTCCAACAATTTTAGGTCTAAACACTTAAAATTTTAGATAAAGGTTCCTTGGACATGGATCTAACTTAATAACTTTATTTGAGCCCAAAACAATAAATTTTAAGGGGTCATAATAGGGGTCAAAGTTAAAAAAATTGACCGTTTTTTGGGGGTTTCTTTTTGCTTAGCATACACTTCCAATGCTAGTATATATATATATATATATATATATATATATATATATATATATATATATATATATATATATATATATTAAGAATTGTCCTGGGCGAGATGTTAAACTGTATCCATGTAGTTTTATTAACACTTTAACATATTTATGTGTAACTAATACTTTTACTGAAATAAAAGAAAAGTTTATTTAAAAAAATCACTTTTTGAAAAAATTTTCTTTGTATATTTTTTTTTTACAAATACTTCTTACATAAATTACAATTGTCTTTTTTTACTTTTAATTTGTGAACTATAATTTCTTTCTAATTTACCGAAAATTTCCTACATTTTGCTTTGTTTAATTAACAATAAATTCTCTTTTTTTATGTATATATATATATATATATATATATATATATATATATATATATATATATATATATATATATATATATATATATATATATATACTTGTTTACTGTTATATAAACATGCTCACATCCCGTTGCTACAAATAGCCACTTGTTTCAATCAAACAACAGATATCATCAGGCAGCGACTTGACTATTCAAAGTTCAATGAATAATGGATTTTTATTTTAGCTAGGAACTCTTTAAAAGTTGGAGTTAAAAAACTTAAAACACAGAACTTTAATTATAAGATGTAAAGAGGGAGGGGCAATTTAAATAAAGTTAAATGATTATAATGGAGAGAGAGTGATTAAGAAGAGAAAAAAAGAAATAGAGAAAGAAAATAAATAGAGAAAGAAAATAGAGAGAAAAAATATATATATAATATGGAGAAGAAAAATTTAAAAAAAATAAATGGTTATTATAAAGCGAATAAGGACTAGAAGGGAAAAGAAAGAATGATGAGATATAGTTAAAGAGAGAAAGAGAGAAAGTAAGAACTAATAGGAAGGGAATCTTAAAAAGTTGACAGTATATAGAAAAAGAAAAAGAAAAAGATCTCCGTGTCAACCAATTTATGAAAAATTATACAATTCAGTAATGAGACACGTTATTACAAATACAAACAGAAAATACAATCAAAGCGTTAGAAATGAACATGTCAAAAAAGACAGCGAATGTATCCAACCAATATATTTATCATCTCACATACGTCCATGAGTAATATCAACGCCGTTCAAACATACGTCTACAATTAATTAAGCCCTTTATACTAAATTATATAAGTTTAAAGTTTTCGCGTTTTTATTCAATAAATATATAAATAAAAGAAAAAAATAATAATGATAAAACAATATTAAAATTAATAATAATAATAGTAATAATAAAAATAATAGTAATAATAATAATAATAATAATAATAATAATAATAATAATAATAATAATAAAACAGAATAAAATTAATATTTATTATCTTTTTAATATAACATATTTAGCCTAGAGAGGGGATTAAATAAATTAAATAGGACTAATAATTATAAATAATAATCTACTAATATTTATGTATATAAAAACAATACAATACATATATATATATATATATATATATATATATATATATATATAAGTAAAGGTGTAACTCTATACTATTAAGTTGAAAGTTTAAGCTAGTTAAGTATAAATATAAAGTCATATTAAATCACAAATTAATACATTCAAGACAGTATTACTAAAAACATAGATACAAGTACACTTACATATAAATATATAAATATATTCAGGCAAAAGAAGTAATTAAATCAACAAAATACTCAAAAGTAGCGACACACAGGTAGATAGTAGCAAAATTAAAAATAATAAAATACATATGTATATACCCATAGAGAACCAACAGACATACAAATATACATATATATATATATAATTTTATGTATACACATACATACAAAAAAAATACACAAATATATGCACACAGTCATATACTAATATACAACAACGCACACACACATATATATATACGCACACATAAATATGTATAATTCACATAAACCATATATATAGAAATACATACGAATACAAATTATTTGGCAAGAGTACAGATAGATGCATACACATATAAAAGCATACAAATGGATTGAATAAGCATTAGTAGGGGAGTACACAACAAAGGAGGGTATACAAAATAATATAGAAATATAGAAATCTAAGTACACACGGTCATAAAATAAACACATAGACACATACATATACACATAGACACACAGGTATATAAGATAGGGGAAGTAAAGAATGAAATCAGGCGAGGAGAAAGTATATTAATAGTATTTTAATAAATTATAGAAATCAGTGACAATTTTAAATTTATTTAACTTTTATATCTAAACTAAATTACTTAAAAGATGGTTTTTATAATGTTTGCAATTAATTGAATTTTCGTGCTTCTTATTTAATAATTTACCTCTTTCTCTAAAAGTAAGTATAAATAATTTCTCATAAAGACATAGGTAGCAAGGTGAGTTTAAAGATGAACAGGTTTTAGCTTTCTTTAAAATTTTCCAATTTACTATTGGGGAGTAACCTTGCTCTACTAGTTCATTGTGATATTTAGACAAGGAAGTTCTATTTTTGTACTCATTATTTTCAAAAGAGCACTTGTGACTGGTAAATCTTTCTTTAAAATTGTTATTTGTCATTCCTATGTAATATTTTTTTTCATTAGGATTTTCCTTAGTAGAAATAGTTGCTTGGTACACTACAGAAGTAATTTGACAATTTCCTTTAAGAGGGCATTTTGATTTAATTCTACAGTTACACCCTTCGGTAGCAATGGATGTGCTATTTTTGTTTAATATTTTGTTATTATGTTTTTTAATTATTTTCCAAGGTTTTCATTACAGCTATAACTAAGTTTTATTGTATTTTTATTGAAAATTTTATGTGGTATGTTACTGATAGGGAAGTGCTTTTAATTAAGTTTAAGAATTTCATTCCTAGATTTGTTTTAAGTTTCGGATTAAAAGGGGGATTGTACCACAGGATTTTTCTCTTACTGTTTCTATTTGTATTTGTGTTTGGGTGTGTTGGTTCTATGAACTCAATTTGCATGTTTTTATATGCACTATCCTTAAGGGCCCTGTTATAGAAATATTTATGTTTATTAAATGTTTCAAGATTGAAAGAATTGTCACTGATTCTTTTACTAATGGATTTGGGGATATGCCTAATGATAGATTTTGGGTGATTTGATAGGGGGTGTACATAAATTGGGTTTGAGTTTTCCTTCCTATATGGTTGGTAGATGCCTTTCCTTAAATCAAAGTTCACATCCAAAAAATTTACAGCTTTACCATCTGATATAATATCCACTTTTAATTTAATTCTACGGAATTCATTTAAGATAATCTTTTTGGTCCTTTCACATTTAGGGCCGTTGGATTCCTTGATGATCATCAGTCCATCATCACGATACAAGCCTATATCCATGACATTGATGTCTTTGGTTAAGTTGTATAGTATGAATAGACCTACTAAGTCTTTCATTTCAGCAGAATCCAAAGACCCCATTGAACTGTCAAACAGGTCATTTTGATCTTTTTTCAACCACTGATCATTTCCACTAATCAATGTAGTATTTCTACATGTCCATATAATTTCAATTTCAGTGTCTTTTATATCAGACAGGAGTTTAACAAACTCCATCACTTCTTCGAATAGTTCCTTAGATATGGAGGGATAGTAATTCACAATATCGAATTGTAAGAAAGTACAATTCTTTTTATTTTGTATATTGGAAAACCATTTAATGGTATCCGCTGTATTAATCCATAGATTTAGTTTATATGTTGATTTAATTTGATAGTTAACTCTTTCTAGTATATTTTTACTTAATTTACCAATTTCGGGTTTCGTAGGATTAATTAACCTAGTTGTAGGTTTATTTTCAAAATTTATCCTATGGTCTTTAAGCAAAATATATGACTGTTTTTTTTTTTTTGTAAAATTCCCACTCTATTACTAATTTTAAGTCTATCAGTTATTTCTTTACTATCCTTGTCAATCTTTTTGCAAATATCTATATTTGATTTTTTGTAATTTTTTGTAATATTTTCTTTAATAAGCTTTTTATATTCATGTGTAGTTAGTTTGTAGAAATTTTGTATCTTATCTGCTTTAACGTAAAGGTAATCCGAGGTGTTGATTTTCTTAATGGTAATATCCAACTGTTTTTGAAAATGATTCTTTTTCCTATGGAAAGACAGGCTTCTAATAAGATCCATAATGTCTGCTTCAAAAGCATTGGTCGATATGTGGTGCCGAATCTCGATTTTTAAAACCATGGTAATCCTTATTCTTGTTTTCATTTGAATTTCTCAGGAAGAAAAAAGCTTTCCACTTCATTCTCCTAAGTAGCTGGATTTGTTTTTACCTAAACATGGAGAAAATTAACTTCCAAACATCCCTGAAAAATATTCCTACCACCACCAATCGGAATTACCAGATGACCCTGCTTCTAAAAACTGAGGAGCTACTTAGAACTTTTAGCATCCTAGCACATAATTCTTTTGTGTTAACACGTCTTTTACGTTGCTCATCATGTGGAGAATTATAAGGCCACGTGGTGAATTATTTATTGAAAAGTAAGTATTCTGGATGTTACCATAAAAGGTAGGGCTTTTC
The DNA here is from genome assembly GCF_053919585.1 of Euprymna scolopes. Classification (NCBI taxonomy): domain Eukaryota; kingdom Metazoa; phylum Mollusca; class Cephalopoda; order Sepiida; family Sepiolidae; genus Euprymna; species Euprymna scolopes. The sequence continues at coordinate 158,655,531 of NC_136484.1, read as the reverse complement.
GTTTTATTGTGCCTAATAACCATAATGAGCTTGCTGCTTTCCTTTGTTGGATTGAGCAGTTTATGAGTGCTTCCCAGACTGTTATGTTAGTGGGAGACTGGAACGTGGTTCTGGATGCCGATTTAGATTCCTTGGGTTTTACATCTAGGAGCACTAACAACGATCAGGATGCCTTCTATTTTCAAGAGTTTCTTGATAACTTTGATCTTATTGATAAGTTCCGAAATGAAAGGCCCTGTGATGTTGTGTGGATTTGGATAGATAGTCCGGCACGGTACAACTTTCGAGTTATATCGACTGATTCTTAGTTAGGTAAATTGATGTAGGAGTATTAAATTGTCCAAGTTTCCATAACATAGATTACTTGGTGGACCATCGACTTGTTTGCACTCGGCTAAGCTTAGATAGAGCTAAACCTGTAATTGGGAATAAGTGGGTGGCCAATCTTAAGGATGCCATTAGGTCCTTTTCTGCCAACTTTAGCAAATGACTCACCCAAGAATCTAGGGCGGCTAAAACGACACTTGAGTTTAGTTTAGATCAGGCGGTGGAGGAAGAGGATAGTGTTAACGTAAACATAATTAAGGCTCAGCTTGCCTCCTTGACAGAAAAGGAACATCAAGCTCCAGCAATTAGGGATAGGTTAAAAAGAATGCCCCATGAGGCGACAAACATGGCCACAGAATTGTGTGCAGAGGAGTTTTGAAAATCGATCGGCACATTGCACATGTCACATTACCGGATGGACAAACCGTGACCACAAATGAAAGTATTCTGGAGGTGTGTGGGTCTCACTTTCAGGAGCTTATTACCAGGGAACTGTCATTGAAAGTTCAGCACCTATTTGGCTGACTTTTCTCGTCTTTCGGCGAGTTAAACGGCTAGGTGCAAAGGTGGTATTACAGAGGATGAGGTCATCGAGGCCTTGAAGCAGGTTGACCTTAACAAGTCTCCAGGGTATCAATGGTCTGCCTTATGAAGTGTATTTGAGCATGTTTGGCAGTTTTATTTAACTCATAGTTGAAGAATGGCTCAATCCCCAACCACTTTTCCATGAGTATTCTGAAGCTGTTATGCAAAAAGAAAGATGGTGGGGATGATTTAGATAAGTATACCACATGTGGAGATTCATCAACACACAATGAAGCTGTAGTTCCTAGATCGAATATGTACACAAGTTGATGTTTTGTGCAGTGCTTAATTATTCATTCTGGAAAGAAGACACTAATAAAGCCTTCCCAGCTTTGGGAAGTGTGGACTCGGGTGAGGGAGAGGCACACATGTTGCCTTGAAGCAAGTGCGCCTTCTATAAAGAGTGCTGTTGTGCTTCTAAGGGTGAAAAAACACCTCTCTGACATCCTGCTATTGTTATGAAAGGCATTATATCAGAATGGATTTCGTTGGGAATGATACTATTGAGAGGCTTGCTTTGATGGGGTGGCAACATAGCTTGATTTGGCCTTGGCCGCCTGGGTTGGGGTGTTTCACTAGCGACGAGGCATCTTTGACCTGGTTAGTAATCCAAAGTGCTCTCTGGGTTAGTAAGAGACTTCACTCAGCTGGCTTGGCAAGTTCGCGTGTTTATAAATAGTGTGGTGATGAAGAAACGACTTTAAATCATGCCTTCTGCTACTGTTACATCGTTGTGCCACTGAGTGAGATGGTTCGCATCCTGAACGTACAGTCTTTCAACATGGAACTCATCAATGTTTGTAGCAACTGAGTCCCGGTAATCGATGAGCTTAGAAGACAAATATGTCTGATCTTGCTAGCAATGATGAGGGATGTGATATGGAGGACTCATATGAAAGTGATTTACGGAGTTGAGGACTTTGCTCCTCTCAACCTTATTTGAATCTTCCATTTTTACTTGAAGGTTTGTATTAAGGCCCAAAGGGATAGACTCTTCTCGTCTGACTTTGCTGAAAGGTGGGTGTCTGTTGCACATGTGTGTTGTGTAAATGGTGCAAGACTTAAGTGGTATTTGGACATGCCTTAGGCTAGAGGATTTTGGGTGCCAAAAACAAACATTAACCTTGACTTGGTTCTCAAAGTCAAGTCTATAATTTAGTTTAGGTTTCATTTTTAGACACCTTAAGTTCATAACTGCTTGTGTGTGAGAGGTATCATTAGGTCTCCCCCCCTTTTTTCGACCTTAATTAAGTGACAGTCATGCGATTTGCTAGAAATGTGGGTTCCCTTGTAATGCTTTCATAAGTGGTGTTAGTAATAAAGCAATCATACCCGCATCATGTTTTTCGACTGGCAGTCATGTATCTGTGACAGTTTAAAAAGGAGGGTCTTTATACTTACACCTTTTCCTTTCTTTTCATTGTAAATATCACTTTTCTTTTCTTCATTCACCTCCGTCCCCCACACAGACTTTTTACATATAAAATTGTATGAGTTTTGGTGATTGAAGAAGGATGTATACGCTGACGGATGTATAGTATTGTGGTGAGAGTAGAGTGAAAGTAGGAACTAGCTAAGTTAGCTTAGGCAGCATTAGTTACTCATGACCGGCCTTTCACCCATTCCCCAATTTTTCATCCTTTTGGCAAATTTTTCTTTAAAAATCTTCTTACTTTTATTGAAAATAAATAATCATAATTTTTTCGTGTCAACATGAGAAGGATCTTCTGCTCTTTGGCTGCGAAATTATTAAGTCCAGAATCTGTACAGAACAGCTGCCCCAGAAATTCTTCATCTCCAAGACTTGTACAGAATAACTACCCATCAGAAATTCTTCTGAAACTAAACATGGTTTACAACTCAAGAAGAATCTTCAGCCAGAATATCAAAATGAAATTCGGCATGGAAAAGTGTGCACTGCTTCTTATAAGAAGGGAAAAACTGGAGGCAACGAATGGTATGGAACTACCCAACCAATCAAAGATGAGGATACTAATGAACATAAGATCTACAAATATTTGGGACTTTTGGAGGCAGACACTATCAAATCAACAGAAATGATAGATAAAATTGGAAAAGAATACTTGAGTAGAACAAGTACACTCCTAGAAATTAAACAACATAGTATGAACTTAATAAAAAGTATAAACACATAGGAAAATAAGATATTCTGGACCATTCATAGGCTGGACCAAATAAGAACCGAGTCACCTCAATCAGAAGACTAGGAAACTCATGACCATGCACAATGCACTACACCTAAAGGATGATACTGACCGATTCTACGTGAAACGGAAAGATTGAGGAAGAGGACTAGTTTGTGTAGAAGACTGTGAATGACCCAAAGAAGAACTAGAAGAACACATAACAGTAAAGCTAATCACTGCAGCAAGAAACAAATGCTACAAGCACAGACCAGCTGCAAAACGAAAATCACAGAATCCTATGGGAGATGGACATACAAACAGATAAACGTATCCATGCAAGAAGACTGGATGTTATAATAGTAAACAAGAAGAAAAAGTTCTGTCAGATTGTAGATTTCGTCATTCCTGCAGACCACAGGTTCAATATCAAGGAAACCTAGAATCAAGCAAATTCAAGGAACTGGCCTGAGAACTGAAAAGGATATTGAAGATGAAAAGAGTCAAGATAACACCAATCATATTATGAGCACTAGGAACATTCCCAAAAAACATCCCCCAAAAGAATGAGAGGTTGGAATCAGTGAGATGGCTGAGAAGATCCAGCTGATCCGTAATCCATTTAATCTGATTGTTTCCTTTGGTCATTGGGATGCAACTAATCAGTTTTGAGGACTGGTCTCTTTTTTGGAAAGCAACCATTTATTAAGATGCCTGACGAGGACTTCTGGGTTTAATTGATCATTTATCCAAAATATTAGCATATTCAGTGTCGCAAATATGTTAATTTGTTTATATTAATAAAAATAATAATTATTAGAATATATCTTGCTCTTCTTCTATTGAACACTCTTAATAACCTTGTTAAATTCCTTAGTTATCACTCTTGACTACCTTTAACCTGATATATATATATATATATATATATATATATATATATATATATATGTACATGTTTATATATATATATATATATATATATATATATATATATATATATATATATTTATATATATATATATACATTTACCAGCAAGGAGACCCGACGTTGTTTGGGATTAATGATGATCAAGGAATGTTGCTCACTCGGATAGTTTTATTGCCATCAAAATCAGTGAAATCACCCATTTCTCAATCAAATCGATTGATTACTTGTGCTCTAGTTGGAGACCCATCGCATTGCACTGGGCGGTCACTTCACATGCCTGCACTTTGTCCATAATACATTGTAATCGACATTCCACTGTAGAGAACCTACTGTTGATTTGATAAAATTATTTTTATATCTAACAGCTTGCATTAAAGTTTAAAATGCAAAAGACAAATATCATGGTTCAAGTGTGCTCTAAACAGAAACGTTAATTTTAAACATGCCTCTGTCATCTCAGAGAATATACTGTTAATTTTACATGCTGGGCCTTTCTGCTTGTGTGGTAATAACATTTCTCAAAAGCACTTGTGATATTAGGCTGTATAGGATTAAAATTTGGTAAAAATCACCTGTTTCTTCTTTTATCGGATTTTTTGGATTATCAATTATCAATGTTTATCATAGACATTTCAATACAAAACCTATCTAAGAACACTGCCAGATACATAAAAGTAAATTTGTATGAAATTTCATAAAAGCCGACCTAGCGTTTGTGCAGTCTATATGGAACTCTTTTTGTCTCTCTTTCTCCCTCTCTCTCTCCCTCTTTCTCTTTCTCTCTCTCTCTCTCTCACACACACACACACACACACACACACACACACACACACACACACACACACACACACACACACACACATAGACAAAGTTGATTTTATATAATAGTAGATATATATATATATAACTGATGAATCCTCCCGTTGATTTTGACATATGAGCTCTGCCACAACAGTTAAGTTGTTCAGAAATCAGCACAGATGATTTGTTTACAGTCGTGAAGGCTTTGTGCAGATCCCGCTACACTTTTTCATACAACTGCTAATCTTCATCAGTTCAAGAGAGTAGACTTCAGGTTTTACATCAGTTTTCCTTCTCCTAGATGCATGCCTTAATGAAGACTGAGGATGCATCCCTCCCTGAGTATTAACCCCCCCCCCCCCCCAATACCAATGGAAATTTCTACTGACACTGGCCCGGCTCATCATTGCTTAACTTCGGTGATATATATCTGTATTTAAGAAATTCGATTCCTACTTATTTTCAGATTCTACAAAGAGCTCCCATTAATTTCTGCCTTACGCTTAGTCAGAGGAGGAAAAATCCCTTAAGGTTATTGTTATTTTAGTTAAATAAATTGTTTATAAATGTGTTTGGCCATTCCAGTTTCCATACATGTTTCTCACCTATATGATGAATTTATAAATTGTTAGTTACAACCTAAAAATTAATAGTTATTTCCCTTGGATTGAAAAAGGAGGGGTTCATTGCCTTTACTATGACACTTGGGGAAGTCAACAAAAATATTTTTCAAAATATAGACTTTAGCCATCACCTATCGCTTCTACATTAGCATTTTGCTCTGTAAGTTGTTGAATAAATCTGTTAAAGTTTATACTTTGTTGTTGTTGTTTTTTTTTTTACACAGTGGTCACCACTTATCAAGGCCCGGAAGCCACTCAGGGATAAGGGTTATTGCAAGTACAGTACGTTAGTGTGGAGATTTGATGAAGTGTTTACTTAAGGGGGCGGTTCATTAGGAATTTGCTAACGTTGGACTTGAAGACATCCAAGTTGTAGTCAGGTGGGAAGCAGGCAGATGGAACAGAGTTCCACAGGCGTGCAGTTCTAAGAAAGAAGCTTTGTTCATGGAATCCACGTTTTGATTTAGGCACAGATAAAGAGTGGGGGAAATTTTTCACAGTGGATTCAGCTAGACGGGTGTTTTTCGTGAAAGGTTGGCGAGGGGGGACCAGAGATTGGAGTTCAGACGAGCACCTGCCATGAGAATAACGATAAAACAAGATAGGCTCGCAACGTCTCTTCTGTGGGAGAGAGGTTGTAGGGTAGAGAAAAGGGCATTCTCCACTAAACCACGAAGTCTATTTTGTACTCTGTCAAGGCAGGATAGGCTGTTTTTAGCAGCTCCTGCTAAGATATGGCAACAGTATTCCATCCTTGGACGTACTTGGCTTTTATATAGATAGAGAATTGCATCAGTAGTGAGATATCTTCTGGAGCGGTAGAAGGATCTCACCATCTTTCCAGCGATCTTTGCAACAGACTTGATGTACGTGTTCCATTTCAGATCAGGAGTAAAGGACAACCCCAGAAGCTTGTCAAAACATGGGGCTTCTCCTAGACGAGAGCCATCCATTTCAATTGATGCCAGATGGGGATCAGAGCGTTGATGATGTAAAGATAGGAGTTTGGTTTTAGATGCATTAAAGGTAACCAGCCACGACTTCCCCCACTGAACCACACGAGAGGAGAGTGAATCAGAGAGAACTTTGTCATTTACAGTCTTTGATGTGCTGCCGTAGATGGTCATGTCATCAGCATAGATGCCAACGAATGATTTAAGTATGTGTTTAGGGAGGTCATTGATGTAGATCAGGAAGAGAGTTGGGCCCAGGATTGACCCTTGAGGGACTCCAGCATTAATACAGCAGGCCTCTGATTTTTGTCCATCGACCACTACTCTTATGAGCCTATCAGAGAGAAATGATTTAATGATTGAGAAAACATTTCCAGTTATACCATATAGCTGGAAATTTTGGGAAGTAGGCTCTTATGCCATAACTTGTCGAAGGCCTTTGATATGTCAAGAGCAATTGCCCTAGAAAGGAAGCCTTTGTCAAGAGATTCACTAATCCTGTGAGATATAACCATTAGCACATCTGCGGTAGATCTTGCAGAGCGGAAACCGTATTGTGTGTCACTAAGAAGATTGTTTCTGCTAAGGTGGTTGACTATTTCTCTATTTAATATGGATTCCAGCAACTTACTGATAACACACAGGAGGCTTATTGGTCTGTACTGAGAGGGAGATGACTTATCACCTGAATTCTTAAATACAGGGCATACTGATGAGGTTTTCCAGGGAGTCGGAAAGCACTTCTCCTTAAGGCAACACTTAAACAGTTTCATAAGTATAGGAGCAAGTTCTGGTTGAAGCTTTTTTAACACTATAATTGGGATGCCGTCAGGGCCAGTTGCTTTACTGGAATCAAGGTTCTTGATTAGCTTGGCGACCTCATGCACAGATATTTGTATGTTACCTAGCGTGTTCTGTGTTATAGGAGGAAATATGGGGAGTTGATGGCCTTCGTCGCATAGGGTAGAATTAGCTGCAAAGTTCTTGGCAAATAGTTTGGCCTTGTCTGATGCTGACGAGATGACCTCTGGTCCATTGATAATGGTTGGGATAGAACGCACACTTCTGTTCAGGATCCTATTTGTTATTTGCCAAAACTGGTGGGAACCAAGCCACTGATCAGCTACTTTGGATTTAACAGACTGGGCATATAGCTCTCTTGGATTTTTTATTACTCTTTTACAGTGGTTGCTGGCGTTCCTGAAAGCAGCTTTAATCTCAGTGCATCTATTACGTTGGTAGTTATGGAAAAAGTGATTTCTGTGCGCAATAGCAGCAGCACATTCTGGAGAGAACCATGGCTGGCTGTTAGGTTTTTGTTGGAATTTTTTAGATGGTATGAATTGGTCTATGCCTACAATAAACCATTCAGTCAGATCTGATACTATAGAGGACATATCCTTTTTAAACATGGAATGTAGAGGTAAATCAGATATGAATGTACGGAAGCTATCCCAGTCAGCCATAGAGTATCAGTATACAGTACGGTGGAGGGGTACGTCTAGGGACTTATTATATTTCATTTTATCTTAACTGATACGACAGAGTGGTCGGAGGATCCTAGAGGAGTATGAACAGAACATGAACATAGCTCAGGGAAAGTTGAGAGAAAAAGGTCTAGGAGGCTTGCATATTGACCAGTAGTATCGGGCACACAGGTGGGTTCGTGAACAATCTGAGTGAGGTCATAAGCAATGGCAAAATCATGACAAAACCTCCCCTCATCGTCTGTCTTATTTGAATGGGTCAGCCATTCCATGTTATGGACGTTGAAGTCACCACAGATGTGGATGTTAGCCGAGGGATGTGCAGATAAGATGTGGTCTATTTTCTCAGATATACTCTTAAAGATAGTAACTCTGCTGTTATGGGGCCTATAGAGGGCAAATATAAATGCAGTGGTGTAAGCAAGTGCAACCCGGAAGCACATATAGGGTAAATTAGGATCTTCTCTAGAGATATCCCTGCCACACAGGAAGCCATATTTAATGTAGGCACATATTCCATGCCCATGGCGATCTTGGGGGTCAGATTTAGCTGTTAAGTTAGAGTATCTGTTAATTATGAACTCATCTAGGGAAGTGGTCGGCCCTATTGTAGTTTCACTTAGAAAGAATATGTCTGGTTTCGTCTCCTGTAATGGGGTTTCAACCTCTGGAAGGTTGGAACGTAGACCCCTGATGTTGGAGAAGGAGACCTGGTAGTAGGGGTCTACGTTGGAAGATGGGGTTCTAGGTTTATTCGAGTTTTTTTTTTCTGGAGATCATTCATGTTGAGCTTTTGGTATTTGTGGAACAGGTCGGCATACTGTGTTAGAGCAGTACAGAGAGGGAAAGTAAGAGAGAAAAAGACAGGAAAAATTTTTTTTTTTTTTTTTGTAGCACATGAAAAGGTAAAGCCGTAACAATTACCCACTAGTATGGCATCGAGAAGCCCCACCAGAGACTACTGCATGGTCCAGAATCCATTCACCAAATGGCAATACAGCAGTCCCAGTACTTTGCGCCTGCTGATAGGACAGCCTCCTTAGTGGTTAATCCAAGGTTCGGGTCTCTGACTATCAGGCGGATAACGTCAGCCCAGACAAAATGTTTACCTCCAGCACCCTTACTAGTGACATGGGCACAAGGATAGACATAGAGATAGGAAATTTCCGACATCTTGGACTACTGTTCACCAAATACTACCGACCTTTAAAGCAGCTTTTTCTTCACCCTTTGTCAGAAAAATCACTCATTTGAATGAGGACTGAGGGACATTTTTGATAACACATATCATAAGACATAACATGTATCATAAGACATAACATGTATCATAAGACATAACACATATCATAAGACATAACATATATCATAAGACATAATGTAAATGCATGTGGATTTATAAGCTATCTTTGAAAAAATAGAAAGAAAGGATAGAGTGATATAAAATACAAAATGGATGAGAGTAATAAGTGAAACTGAATTGAAAGCAAACAGGTAGATCATCATCATCATCATTGTATGAATCTAAAGATTCTATTGTTGGCATTGGTTTCCCTGATAATTTTATAAACAGAATTCTTTCTAAAAAGACATGGAGTATTTACGGGAGGGACCATGAAAAGATTGCCAATATCCTAAGTAAAAGTGATTTTTGTGGAATGAACTGGATTTGAACTTGGAACACTCTGGTCGTCACTCTGTGTTATTAATTACTAGCCCATCGTCACTTCCCAACGAGTAGATAAAAAAAACATGAGAATGATATAAATGTACTTAGTTGTAACACTTTACTTTGAAGACACGCTTAGTTAAATCTGATGACCTAAGAGGAAGATAAAATGGACGGATAGATATGTGCAGAAGAGGTTTGGTCACATTGAAAGAATGTACGAGAGTGTATGGGTTAGTAGATGTAAAAGAGGTAGAAGAATCCGTTGGCAAAACCAAGGAAAGCATGGAAGAAAGTGATAAGGATCGATTGGAGAGGAAAAGTGATAAATATAGACCTGACTCAATGTTAATTTTTAAAAAACGTCCAACATTTGAAAACAAATCCATACATAAGCAACACTCCGTGCCAATTTAACTTTTTCTCGCCATAGTATTGAAAAATCATGAAATCACAGAATGAAACTAAGAGTCAAAATAATAATAATGATAATAATAATAATAATAATAATAATAATAATAATAATAATAATAATAAATATTCGTCCAAACTCCTTGCCAACTCTTGACTCCAACTATAATCATCACCAACCGTTCTCACTGATCCTGTTCAAGGTATTTAGCTCAGATGGTAAAAATAAGGATGGAGAGGTATATGTTTTGGTTTCGATTGTAACTGATGGCACCCAAATTATATATTTTAAACTTTGGAAATCACTATATATTTGGTACAATAAAATAATCAATAGAGTATATGAAATTTGCATGAAGTAAAATATCATATTTAAGCGTATTTTATTACCAGGTCACACTGCGGGTCCACTGCTATATATTGGGTACAGTATTAAAATCAATAGAGAATTGGTTTTATAATAATAATAATAATAATGAAAACGAAATCTGCAAAAATTTAAATATCATATTCAAGCATCTTTTGATCTGATTATTTGGTATTAATTAAGATGAATTTACAAGAAAGTCGACAATAAAAAGTTATTTTTTAAGAGAAGCATCAAAATGTTCTGCTGCGATAAGTATTTAATATGACCTTTGTATTATTTCGGTTATTCAATCTACTGTTCTCATCTGGAGTGTTATTCTCCCAACGTTTCAATCAATGTAACCTTCAACCTTCTTCAGGTGCATCTTGTAGATCTCAAGAATCTTTCTGTTAAACTCAGGAATGTAACGTTATGCACGTGTTAACATTAATGAAAAAATTTTACAACGAAAGAATTTTAATGATAGTTTGGAAGAAACTACTGTAGCCTTTACAGAACTAAATAAAGTTCATTTAGTCCTGTAAATTTCCATATATTTGTAACTTTTTTATGATTAAGTAATGAATCAAGTTTATAAGTGTATAGTTCTTTTTTTCATAAGCGATACATATGCATATATATATATATATATATATATATTTGTTGCCTACATAACTTCCGAAGTTAAGCAACAATGAGACTGGTCAGTAACAGATGGGTGAGTATTTTAGGAATGCTAGGCGCCGTATGTGTTGGAGACAACACCTGCATCTAATATCATACTTGGTCGTCTTGTTTCTGGACGAGAGAATGTGGTAGATGTAAAGGTTCCCCCACACTTTAAACTAAGCCAAGAGCAAGTCACTGCAAAAAGGAAAAGGGGGAGATAACAATTGTTTGTAAATATGAACAACTGTTTGTAGGCCTTATGGTCTTCCATAGGTTAGGTAATATCACATAACGACAATTTGTTGAAATAAATTATCGTATTTTTAATAAAATGCGCAATTATTTATTGATTTTTTTTCTTTTTGGTATTGATTCTTCAAAGCATTTCCTATTTAATGGTATATTAGCAATATTGGGATCACTAAAAAAAAAATTATTAATTTATTTTTCAAAGATTTAAAAGTAGTGTTTTTCGTAAACATAATGAAAAAAAAATATATATATATATATATATATATATATATATATATATATATATATATATATATATATATATATATATATATATATATATATATATATATATATATATATTTTGCTAATCTGAAAGAATAATTATTATTAATATATTCAACGAATTTCACACCTTAAACCACAAAAGATGAAAAATTAAATACATTCAAAATTCGGATTTTTAACCTTAAAATCTGATATGTGCACGAGTGTTTTTTTTGTTTTTTTGTTTTTGCTTGTTTGTTTTATCTACAATCTACACCCTCCCCACAATACAATATACTTTATTCAGTTTTGGCTGAGTATTTTAAGGATATTTGTAACCACAAATAAAGAATGGAGATTTTGTAGACAAAAAATATAAATATCGATTATGAAAAAAAGTACAGCATTATAAAGATCATTCTTCACTTAAAAATCAGTTTGTTTTTTTTACAAAGGAATCACCACTTACCAAGGCCCAGAGGCCACACGAGGATAAGGATTAAAGAGTGTACAATGGTCAAAAGGACAATATGATAGTAATCGTAAGAAGTGTAAATTTGGTAAATTGGATTACTTAAGGGAACGGCTCATCAAGAACTTGTTTACATTGGACTTGAAGACGGCCATATTGTAATCAGCTAGAAAGCAGGTAAACGGAAGACAGTTCCACAGGTGTACAGTTCTTCGAAAGAAGCTTTGTTCATGGAATCTACGTTTAGGTTTAGGCACAGATAAAGAGTGGGGAAATTATTGATAGTGTTTACAGCCAAACAAGTGTTTCTCATGAAAGTTTGGCGAGGGAAGACCATATATTGGAACTCAGATGAGCACTTGCCAAGAAAATAATGATAAAACAGAGACAGGCTCGCAACATTTCTTCTGTGAGAAAGAGGTTGCAAGGACAAGAAAAGGGCATCCCCCACTAGGTTACGGAGTCTATTCTGAACTCTGTCAAGGCAGAATAAGTCCTTTCTAGCAGCCCCTGCCCAGATGTGACAGCAATACTCCATCCTTGGACGTATCTGACTCTTATAAAGGTAGAAAGTTGCATCAGCAGTCAGATATCTACTGGATCGATAGAAGAATCCCATCATTTTGCCAGCGACCTTAGCAATGGATTTGATGTACGTATTCCATTTTAGATTAGGAATAAAGGTCAATCCCAGAAGCTTGTCAAAACATGTAGCCTTCCCAAGACGAGAGCCATTCATTTCAATTGATGCCAGATGGGAATCAGAACGTTGATAATGCAAAGATAGAAGCTGGGTTTTAAATGCATTAAAAGTAACCAGCCACTTTTTTCCCCATTGTACCACATGCTCAAGATCAGAGGAGAGAGAATCAGAGAGAACTTGATCATTTACGGCCTTTAATGTTCTACCATAGATGGTAGTGTGGTCATCAAAAATGCCTACGAATGATGTAAGTGTGTGATTTGGAAGATCATTAATATAGATCAGGAAGAGAGTTGGACCCAGGATGGACCCCTGAGGGACTCCAGCATTAATACTATGAGCTTCTAATTTCTGCTCATCAACCACTACTCTTATGAACCTATCAGAGAGAAATCTGGCATCAATTGAAATGAATGGCTCTCGTCTTGGGGAGGTCTCATGTTTTGACAAGCTTCTGGGTTTGACTTTTACTCCTGATCTGAAATGGAACACATACATTAAATCTGTTGCCAAGGCTGCTGGAAAAATGGTGGGATCCTTCTATCGATCCAGTAGATATCTCACTGCTGGTGCAATTCTCTATCTATATAAGAGCCAGGTACGTCCAAGGATGGAGTTCTGTTGCCACATCTGGACAGGAGCTGCTAGAAAGGACTTATCCTACCTTGATAGAGTTCAAAATAGACTTTGTAGCCTCATAGGCGATGTCCTTTTCAATTCCCTGCAACCTCTTTCTCACAGAAGAGATGCTGTCTCTGCTTTATCATTATTTTCATGGCAAGTGCTCAACTGAGCTCCAATCTATAGTCCCCAAAAAACATCTGTCTAGCAGAAAACACTATCAATAATTTCCCCCACTCTTTATCTGTGTCTAAACCTAAACATAGATTCCATGAACAAAGCTTCTTTCTTAGAACTGCACACTTATGGAATCGTCTTCTGTTTTCCTGCTTTTCAGCTGACTACAATATGGTTGTCTTCAAGTCTAATGTAAACAAGTTTTTGATGAGCCGTTCTATATAAGTCAACAAATTAATCGAATTTCCATTACTAACATTTACTATATTGTCCAATTATCTATTGTACACTCTTTGGCCCTTATCCTCGAGTGGCTTTTTGGCCGTGATGCCTATGTAAAAAAAAAGAGCAAATACCCTAGAAAGGAAGCCTCCATCAAGAGTTTTGCTAATCCTATGAGAAATAGCCGTAAGCACATCCGCTGTAGATCTAGCAGAACGGAAACCATATTGCATGTCACTAAGAAGGTTATTTTTGCTGAAATGGTTGACTACTTCTCTATTTAACACAGATTCAAGTAACTTACTCATGATGCACAGGAGACTTATTGGTCTGTACTGAGAGGAAGATGACCTGTCACCTGAATTCTTAAATACTGGCATACCGATGAGATTTTCCAGGGTGTTGGGAAGCAATTCTCCTTAAGACAATGCTTAAACGGCTTTGAAAGTATGGGAACTAGTTCTGGTTGAAGTTTTTTCAGCACTATAGTAGGAATGCCATCGGAACCAGTTGCTTTACTGGAATCAAAGTTTTTGATTAGCTTCGCAACATCATGCACAGATATTTGTATGTTGCATAGCGTGTTTTCTGATACAGGAAGAAGTAGGGGGGTGACGCCTTGGTCGTATAGAGTGGAATTAGCTGCAAAGTTCTTTGCAAAGAGTTTGGCTTTGTCTGAAGCTGACGAGATTACCTCAGGTCCATTGATAATAGTTGGGATGGAGCACACGCTTCAGTTCAGAATCCTGTTTGCTATTTGCCAAAACTGGTGGGAACCAAGCTGCTGCCCAGTCACTTTGGACTTGACGGACTGAGCATACAACTCTCACACGGTGAAAATTTTGTATTGATTGGATAATTACTTGATTTTTGGTAAATTTTTAAAAAGAAATTCTATCTAAAAATACTAACTCCCCCCTTTCGTTTTGTCCGTGCCTATACTACACACTATAAGCTTTTTAAAAATATTATTCTTTTCTCATCGGGAGGCAGGGCAACTTTTGAAATAATGAAAATTAGCTTCAAATATGTGTTGAATATTTTAAAAGTTTTTATGTAATTTCATCCATGTAAGTTTATCTCAACAGACTATAATTCAGTGAAAATGTATTTCATATAAAATTGCTCGATAATGAATAGAGCCATATGTTCTTTTTTTTTTTATTATACTTTTATTATAATAAATAAAATATTAGAATTCCAAACTGAATAAAACTTTATTATCAGATCAATAAGATAAAAGGAATAAGAAATTATTTAGGCCATGGCATTTCGAAGATAAATGCTTCTCATTAGAAGAGGAGTTTTTATATCTACATAAAAACTGACTTAAGAAATGAGGTAGAGAAAGATTATATGAATATAGTTGTTGGAAGGATGTTGAAAAGGCAGGTAGAAAGAATATAGGATAAATGAGAACACGTAAAAAACATACATAGGAAGGGAAATACTGAGAAATATAAAAACACATATAAGTAGCTTATTATTATTATTATTATTTATTACTATTGTTAAGTTTTCAGGCACTATGTTGAACAAAGATGGCGGCAGTCAATCAAATCGGTGAAGAATCAATGTAGTCCCGAGCTTGAGAGTTAAGTAATTCCTAGTAACAAAGATGGCAGCGAAGAATCAGTTCCGATATTGAGTCATTTCAAGACAGAGGCCAATGGCGAACTGAGCTTAATCCAAAATTCAAGATTTTTTTATAGTAATATTTAAGTTTCTGATTGGTTGGTTGCTATAACTGTGGTTATAAAAGCGATCATTGAAATCATTGGTGTCATACCCCTATTATGGTCAAAAACATTTTAACAACTATATATATATATATATATATATATATATATACTATCAGGCTGCTCAACATTGCCCTTTCATAAAATATGCTAAAGTATGATATTTTAATTTATTCAGATTTCACATCTATTATCATAGAGTGAATTCCCAATATATAGTAGTGATATCAAAAGTTTTAAAAAATGACTTGGGTATCATCAGCTAGAATCAAAACCAAAACATTTACCTCTTTAGCGATATTTGCTACCATTTCAGCTAATTGCCAAATGAGAAGGAAGCTGTCTTTGATAAAACCATTTAACTACCACCTTTCACTCCTACTGTCCATATAAATTTCATGATGTTTAAAGCGCCATGATATCTAGAGACTGTGAACTGAAATTACAGCGTTGGATATATAAATAAATATGCAGATTCACAACGGCAATTATTATTATAGTGTTTAACTGGGCATAAGCAAGAGAACTGATCTGAACTAAATCTGTTTTAGTGTTACTAAATTTACAAGCAAGTTCAGTAGACATGACAAAGGTTGTCTACATAAAAAGATTATTGCAGAACTAATCTTTTTTCCCCTTCTCTCTCTCCTCCCCCCTCTCTCTCTCTCTCTCTCTCTCTCTCTCTCTCTCTCCATCTATCTATCTTAATTCAAGGTTAGTATTAGCAATACTGAGCTTATTAGCATTTCTGACAATCAAACACCAGGAGGGGGTCACTCGGTTGCCAAGATTAATATCTATAACGGTAGGGGGTCACAAACCAAAGTGCATATGAGTAGATTTACGTCTGTTTTAATTTAATTTCACTTAAGTTAATTATCATCGCATTAACAAAATCTTATTAGATAATATCGTCATCATAGACCAATGGGACCTGTGGAAATTCCACACTATATCCTTCATTTTATGTATATTTCTGCCGTGTTAAAAAATATTTCCATTCTATTGAAGCTCCCCCCCCCCAATATTATTGTATCATCTATGTTCAAATTTAAATATTCTTATCTAAAGTACTTGATTTAATACTGTTTCTAAATATACCTGGTTATGGAAGTTTATCTCCAGCACACTTGACGACGTTTGTGACATACTTCATATTTAATTTAAAAAATCTATTTAGTATATTGCTTAAACATCTGTTCAGTTATTGGAGGGGTTTGATGTGTGGCTTAAAACAAAATGATCTCCTATTAAAAATTCTAAATAGTTGTTTGTAAAGTTGTAAAAGGGGATAATTTCGGTAGCAATAATCTAAATATCAGGTTGGGTGCCATCGTCATCGTTGTCGTCGTCGTCGTCGTCGTCGTCGTCGTCGTCGTCGTCATCATCATCATCATCATCATCACCACCAGCATCACCATCACCACCATCATCACCATCAGCAGCAGCATCATCATCATCTTCTTCTTCTTCTTCTTCTTTATTTTTCATCATATTCAGTATTAAAACGGTTTTACATGCTGACAGTCGGCCTTTGGGCCGAGATCACAGTGTAGTATCTGTTCTTCAGATGCTGCACTTCAATTTCTTGTCCTCTGTCAGTGGAGAAGTCCTTCACGACTGAGACGATTTTTAATTTTTGTTCCTTTTCTCCACATTAAAAAACGACCCTGGTGTTTAACTCTGTCCTGTGGGGAGGCATTGTAAATAGGAACTTATCTCTGGCCAGGTCTTTATCCCTCTTTCTCTCAAAATCATTTTTATCACTTCCTACCAGGGTTTCCTTAGTTTTCTTTGTGAACCGAACCTGCTACCTCAACTACATATATTAACTCTCATCCATTCTTTAAACATTGAAGTCTCCTCTTCTGGACACCTTTTTCTGTACTGCTCAGATTTAATCTTCCTCCGAGATCAACAGATCAAAGTCTGTCTTTATATTAAACTTGCATTGAAAACTGGTTGGTAAAAAAAAACTCTACAAGGACACAGTCAAAACCAATCTACACTGGAAGACTGTACCAGTTATCGATCAAGCTGGCAAGCCACCGTCCACAAAGCTAGTGTCCCCTTTGAAGATGCTTATCGTCAGAAGTTCATTGCCGCCGAAGATCAACACCATAGAGCATCAACAACAGTGACACAACTACAGACTTTTTGTGCACCTACTGTACTAGATCCTGTGTCTCCAGCCTGAGGTTGTGCAGTCACCTCCGAAAACACAGATGAGTTGTCAAAACAAAGAAGCCTCTTCAAACATGATGGACTACAAACACAACATAAAATCCGCATAAAAAACTGAACGCTTTTGCAAAATTTGAATATAAGTAATCAAACTTTGTCTTTAGAACCTGAAAATTGTGTGCTTAATTGCTAGTACTGAAATTTCAAAATTCATGCAATAATTTTAGAAAGCTTCTTTAGTAAATAGTAAATTTTTAAAGATAAAATACATTTACAAAGATATGTTCTGATTTGATCTGAGATGACATTTACCTGGGTGGGTTAAGTCGACTCTAAATGAGTTTTAACAGATTAATTGCTGTGTCTAACTGCCCTTGTGGGAAGACAAGTAAATAGAAAACAGCTAAAATACATAAACGGATGAGCATCAGAAGGAATTTCACCGGTGACAACCATAAGAAAAGACGTTCTTGGCTTTCGGGCTAAGATCAAAGTGTAGTGTCAATTATTGTATTATCATTATTATCTTTTTTGTTTTTTACACGTTAATAAAAAATGTTTTAAACGATTGGGTTCTAAGTAGGACCTCCCCCCAATATGAAAGAGTGAATGCGGTATTATGGTGAAAGAGGATACTAGCTAAGAGAATCTTTTGTTTAGTTCTAGACTGACAAGGATGACTAATGACCCCCCCATTCTTCCCCCTTTTTTAGTTGGCCTTGTTCCTAAATTTTTTGTTCATGTTTAATTTATATCGTACTTATTTTTAACCTAGGTACGGGCAAAATGAATGCCGACGCTCAAAATGTATAAACATTTTAATCCCTTCCTTTAAAAATTCACCAAAAATCATGAAATTAAGCAATTTTAATAAAATTTTCAGTATTTATCAAATAATGATGGCGGGATATAATGAACTAATTATTTTTATTTAAATCTTAGTGGAAATGCATTATTTTGTTTAAACAAAAAATACCTTTACTAAAGTTATGGTTTTTAGTAGCAAATAAAAAACGCGAGAATTTATTTTTGCTTTTTTTTATATAAATAAAGCATCGTAATTTGTAACAATAAAAATAAAATAAAATGATTTTTACAGGAACATTACGAAAAAAGCTCCTGAAGTTCTTATTAATGAATTCGATAAACTTGAAGAAAAATGAATTTCTCGAACTACCGATATTACCATTGAATTAAGCATTGTTTATTTAATATTTTCACAAAAAAAGTTATAATAGCAAAAATATTTCT
Organism: Euprymna scolopes; assembly: GCF_053919585.1. NCBI lineage: Eukaryota > Metazoa > Mollusca > Cephalopoda > Sepiida > Sepiolidae > Euprymna > Euprymna scolopes. The sequence continues at coordinate 158,636,721 of NC_136484.1, read as the reverse complement.
ACATTCTTTTTAAATTACAGATTCCGCATAATTTTTATATACAAGATTTTAATAATTTCCTTGCTCGCAAGAATATGAAACTTTCGGAGTAACATAATTTTTATATAATATTGGCCAGTAATTAAAAAAAATTAATTGAAAAACAAGAACATAGGAATATAATTATATTAAAAAATGGTAAAAATATACAAACATTTACAAAAGAAATGTACGGATGCTCGTCTGGGGGAAAAAAAAGAAACCCAGCACTCGTCCTTCCTTTTAATTACATGATGTCATTCTCAGACAGCTTTTCGACTGTCTTAGATTTTAGGCTTTCGTATATTCCATATTTCCAAAAGTATGGTTCTTGTGGTTATGTGAACGGCAAAAACACTCGGTTTTGGGTCTAATTCAGTTATTTTTTGTGCAAAAAGGTGTTTTTTTTTTTTTTATTTAATTCAATACCTTAGGATTTTACTTTACTAATTATCTTTGAAATAGACCCAGAAAACTAATATTTAGCTCTAAAAGGATTTTTACAATGAATTTATTTAGCTTCAAAATTTAGCTGAATTGGTTAGCTCGCCGTGAAAACATTTTCCATAACTTTTTTTTTTCACGTGTACAAATATTTTTTTTTCTTTGGGAAATTAAGTTTAATCCTTAATCTTTCAAATACAATCAAAAAGTATTCGGAAACCTGTAAAAAAATTATGATAAATCGGCTTTCAAAACTAGACCCCCCCCTATCCTTATTCGTTTATTTTTGCCCATACCTATTTAACCTGAATAAAAGATCTAATACCTCAAGGTCTAGTATATGTTCTTCAGATGCTACACTTCAATTTCTTATTCTCTGTCAGTGGAGGAGAAATCCTTCACGACTGAGACAATTTTCACTTTTGTTTCTTTCTCTACGTTAAAAAACCACCCTGGTGTCTAACTCTGTTTCGTGGGGTTGGGGGAGGGGCAAAGTAAATAGGAACTCTGCAGAAATCCTCTAAGAAATAAAAAGAGATAAGTGGATCTATACTACATTAAACAGAACACATTGTATATTTTTTAGATCGAGATGTAGGTGGTGCTGTCACTTCTCAGACTTTCCATCCTCTCAGACGCACTGTAGTCAATTACTGTGGTACCAACTGCTGTTAGAATAAGTTCATTATTTTTTATGAGAGATAGATCAAGTTATACTTTTTATGTTATTATTATTTTATTGTTGTTATTGTTTGAGCGTTATATTTTATAACTTTTATTTATTATTGTAATACATTGTTTATGTATTCAAATTTGTTTTCGTAATTATCTAGATTATTTGAACTACTGTCCTGTTATTTTCATAACGTTTCGGATGATGTAACATCCGTCTTTCTTAAAATTTACCTTGTCGACCTGATTGTATGCAATAAAAAAAAACGCCAGAAAAGTTAGTGGTTTGCTTTGTTATTCATCTTTGTTCATATGTTTGGTTTCAAATCTAAAATATTTGAATTTTCAAATGGGAGGTTGTGCTTATATTATGCACACTGAAAACCCCATTAAAATACTCCAAAAACATGTTGATAATATTTATGTATCAATATATAATTCCTTAAATTCTCACGAAAAACGGAATTATTTGAATTTTCATGAAGGACTTCCAGCTCTTCTTTGTTCCCTTTGTGTAAAACTAAAACTAAATATCTCAGATTATGATAACTTATAGAGGTTATGTTCCAAAATTCATAATGATCGGTTAATTAGTTTAGGATTGAATCCTGTACATACAAATATACTTATACACATATCTAACTTCATATTATTATTTTAAATCTTAAGTTATATATAGGTCGAAGATTCAAACAATCTTTTAGCAAAGCATTCTTTAAAATGTAAGAGCGGCTTTTAAATTTGTATGCAATAAACAATATTAGAAAAGTTGATGGATTTTATTCATAGGTTGTTCATATTCTTGGAATAATAATTTGATATATTACTATTGCGTTTCATCATATTTCAAATATATACACCCACGTACACCCCTTCAACATGAACATTTCATAAACCATCAAGATGATGCATAGAGGACGATTATCAATGCAAGAGTTACACTTGAACAGCCCTTGACAATTAACATAAGGACCTTAGAATATCATGTAATTTCTTTGTGACTAAATTCAAAAGAAGAACAGTCTCCAGCGAAGGATGATTAATATTTAATTATTCAACCAATTCCCTCAACTAAAATTAATTGTGCAGTCTCTTTGACAATAAACGATCTATTTTTCTTTTAAATTTTTAAATCAATTCTTCCCTGCTTGGAATTTATCATTTGAATTTTTTTTAACAAAGAAATTATTTTGAAAATGTCAGTTTTAGACCTTTAACCCGGAAGCTAATATTTCTTCAGATTGGTCATCTTTGCTATTTTTAGTACTGTTGGCGACACCAATGAAAAGAAATTGGTTATATTGAAGTTGACAGAGAAAGAAAAAAATAATTAGACACTCCGAGGAGATTATTTTATCTCTGAAAGAAAGCACATGATAACGTAGATATAATCCAAAAGATAAGCTCCGAAACTAAAATGGGGTGACAGCTTTTGAGAGAAAAAATACACACATTTTTTTCTTTTTAGTAAGGGCTGGGGTCACCGCTTATCAAGGCCCAAATCCCACTCGAGGATAAGGGTTAATGAGTGTCAGGTGACTGGTGAGACAACACCGTGATGAAACTTGGGCAGGGTTTGTTTATTTAGAAGGACTGCTCAACAAGAACTTGTTCATGTTAGACTAGAAATCAGCCATGTTATAGTCAGGTAGGAAGCAGCCCTGCGGTATTTTTTTTTACAGACGGACAGGAAAGAAACTTTGTTCATGGAACTTATGTTTAGTTTTAGGCATAGATAGGTAACAGGAGAATTTGTTAGCATTTGTTATTTCTAGATGAGTGTCTGCTGTGAATGTTGTATAAGGGGGGACCATGGATATAAGATCAGTTGATCAATTGCTGAACTTGATTAAATATTAAAGAATAATAATAATTGAAGTTGACAGAGAAATAATTAAAAAAAGAGACACTGCAGGGGAATTCTAGCTAGGGAGTTGAGCAGCAAGATGTCAGTTCACATTACACTTAAATTTCTGCATATTAATACAGTTAGAGAATCAGGAAATTCCAACATCTAGCAGTTCAAAAGGAAAAGGAAAAAAATCTTTCAGAGTGGAAAGCTCTCCAGCATCAGAAGACCTTTACAGTGAAGGTGTGTGATTTTGCTGCTTGTTGGGTTAGGATTAAGATTACGGTTAGGCAAGGGTATTTATCTCGAGGGGGCAGTAGTGCTATGAGCACATTACATTAAAGTAATTGCAAAGCAAGCATAGGGATGCAACATTGTGGCAATAGGACAGAAGTTGAAACTTAGTTGATTAGAGACAATTTTATGGACCCCATCTAATAGACAGAGGCTAGTGGCTAATGCACTGGCCTGTATATAGCAACATTATTCTATGCATGATCGAACGGTGACTTTATAAATATATGATAATTTTTCTATCGCTGTAGATTGAGTTCACCTTCTTTGTACCAACCTTGGCAATGTTTTGTATGCATTTGTTCCGATACATTTTATTGTCTTCTATGTATTTATTCCAGCCATGTCGTATATTGTTCATTTCTAACTATGTGATCTATGCAATAATGTATGATATGTCAATGTTGAATCAACAGTTCCTGTATGGTCTAGTATTATTCAATGCAGAAACACGAGACATTATAAACAATATATTGTACACAATTAATTGAACATAAGTTGCTATTTTACTCATAACTGTGGGATTCAATTGTAGGTTTATATCTTTCTCAATGGCATTATTTCATAAAGAACTACAAGAAATCAGCACAGTCGATTTCATAGCCTGTAATTATATCCATTAACGCAATCATACACACTTTAATATTTTAGTTATCATTTTTATTCTCTACTTATATGGTTACTTATTCAGTAAACATCATTTCTTTTGCAATGATTGTATTAAATTAATATTTTTTGTATTATTGGAGCCCTGCACTCTGTGCTAATGTCCTTAAAAATGCTGTCGGATCCGGAAGTTGGTGATTATTACTGCTTACTCTTTTGTAAGTTATCATTTTACATTAAATTTGTAGTGAGCACCCATGCTAAAAATATTAAATATTGTTTTTTAAAAATTATTTTTGACTGCAAACCTTTTTACATGTAATTGCATAAAAACTAGAATCTCATTTTCTGTTGAAGTTGAATAAAGAAACAGAGAACTACAGTTTTACCATAAATTTAAATGCAATAAAAATGTTATACTTTATACTAATTTAATTTATAAAAGTTTAATTGATTTTTGTTGAATATTTTATAAAAGTTTCATTGATTTTTGTCGATTTTTTTTTTCATTAATTCATAATTTTATTACTATGTTGCGTTTCGTCTTACTTCCCCTTTTCCATTTTTATAACTTTTTTTTTTTTGCTTCATCAAAATTCTAATAATTGTGTTTTGTTATTGAAATTTTCTACAACGTCGATCACTTTCGCTGGTGAATTTGACAAGTTTACGCATAATTTTGAGTTCATTTATCTTCTAGATCGATTGCAAACCTTTTGACCAATGAAAGAATCAAATAATTTATCTTCAAAATAATTAAAAATATTGCTTAAATCTCAACTCATAAATGATTGCAAATATGCCATTCTTATTTTAAAGATAAAAAATACTTGATATTCTTTATTGAAATTTTTTTATAAAGAAATGAAATAATCATTTACATTTAAAGATTTTCTAACAACAACCATATTGTAAAATATTTTCTTTCTTGATTCTTTTCGTCTTTGCTAAACAAATGAAGAGTGTTCAAAATTCCTATTATAAAAACGTTACAATGAAATAAAGATTATACATATACAGAGTGGAACGATAAAATTGTCATCCTAGAAAAGACGACATGATTCAATTTCCGTTTGATCAAATCCAGTTTTCTTTTTTTTATGCAGATCATCTACTAGATGTGTACAAGTCCCAAGAGTGATAGGAGCCTTCTATCATGTTTAAAAGTGACACAATGTTCAATGAGCGAGATCGGAGATGCGCCGCTGTACAAGTCATGCTCTCTACCAATCCAAGTTATGACAATAAGACTATTGCCAACACCCTCAAAATGTAAATCCATAAGGTTCAATAGCTCAATGAAGTTTCCAGCCACGGTTATGGTCTTTGGTGTGGTTTCAAGTGAGGACCACATCATGATACATAACATCTTCAAAGTCGGCTTGAACGTCAACACCAAAGTGGACCTGCATGTGCTGAAGAGTGTGGTGATCCCCTGCTGCAATAAGATGGCCACTAACAGACCCCGAGTGTGGCAGGAGGACTCGGCATCGACCCACAAGTCCAAAGAAACCCAGGCTTGGCTTCATAAGGAGTGCTATAACTTTGTACCCTTCTCTCACTGGCCCCCTCCTCCCTCGATCTTAAACCTTGAACCCGCTGAACTAATTCGTTTGGTCATATGTTGAGAACATCACCAACATGACCTCCCACAACATCAAAGCCAGCCTAATCCTGCCATCCACCGAGCATTCACCAAGCTCCCACCGGCACTTGTGAAAAAGACATGCTCCCAGTTCCGGACCCATATTGAAGTTGTAATTGAGGCTGAAGGCGGCTACATTGAATAGATGTCAGCCCTACTACATAATAAACTTACCTAAATATTTTTTTTCCAATAAAAGTTTTAAAATAAAGTTGCAATGTTGTTTTCTTTAGGGCGACACTTTTATCGTTCCACCCTGTACATTTGAGAAGGAACTGCTCAGAGCACTCTTTCTAACCTCGAGAGTAAAAAACCGGCTTTGACTTCTAGTGGAAAATGTATTCTCCTTCCTGCTGCCTCTTTTTTACAGAAAACACGTTGCAAGTCTATCTCTGCTTTATCATTATTTTCATGGCAGTTGCTCACCTGAGCTTCAATCCATATAAAACATTTGCAACAAATACTTGTCTGGTTACAACTTTTAACAGTTTCTCTTACTCTCCATCTGTACCTAAAAGTAAACAAAAATTACATGAGCAAAGTTTCTTTCCTGAAACAATATATCTGTAGAACACAATTCCATGGATCTGTTTCCCAGCTGACTGTAAGATGGTCATTTTCAAGTCTAATGTAAACAAGTTTTTATTGAGTTGTCTTCTTAACTAGTCAAATTCTGACCAATTTCGACCATTACCAAAAATCACGTTGTTGTCTAACTGTTCTCTTAACACAAATTAACTCTTATCCTTGAGTGTTTTTTGGGGGGTTGATAAGTGACGACTATACATATATAGTTTAATAATTTTTTTTTAAACACCTTCCGGCCAGGATCAAAGTGTAATATCTGATCTGGTACTGCACTACACTTTTTTGGTCTCGGTTAATGAAGGAGAAATCCTTCATGACTGGTACATTTTTTATTTTTGTTACTATCAAAAGTGCTCCTTTTTGGGGAGTTGGTTTTCCCCTCACATTAAAAACCGACCTTGTGTTTAACTCTGCCATCGTAGGGAGGGAAGTAAACAAACAAACCAAAAAAATCTACTCGGTTTGTATATACCAACTAAATTGGATTAAAAATTTTTCTTATAAATAAAGTTTTTTTTTTACAATAAAAAAGATCTTTTTTATATAAATTTTGTAAATTATGAAAAAAATCCTTTGAAAAATTTAAATGTTACCAACATTCATTTAATTGTGGGAATTACACATTGATGAAGCCTCTTCATGAATATTTGTGATATTTTGAATATAATAACAAGTATATACTCTCGAAATTTGTGCCCATGCTGTAAAAATCCGAAAAATCTCCACTGGGATGATATAATAGTGCTCAAGATTAAGTAGAGCTTTTATGTCTTTGTTTATGAGAACATATTAAACGCTACAGATCCTTTAATATGTTCTGGTCTCGTCAGGCTAGTAAAACAGTTTTTGTTTTCACTGGTAATATTGAAGAGAAAATGCTTCTTTGTGGATCTAACACACTAGTTGAGGAAATGCTAGTTTTCACTTTTGCATAAAGCAAGATTCTTCCATCAAAAAATTGAATCCTCTAGGTTAGCAATATCGTAAAAAGTCATTTAATGTAATATGCCAGAGATTAGCAAGTGCATTAGCTCAGATCATAAAGTATTGAACTGATTCTGGAACTGATGTGGTTTCGGCATCATGCCACACTGATGAGTCTTCAAAAGAGAAAACACCTATTTTATGGTAATTTTATTTCACAGTAGCTGAAATACCCATCTATGTTAGGTTACCAATCCTCTCCTATGCCAAAAATGAATGAGATTTTATTTTTTTCAGCGATTACGTGCGAACTCCCTGAAAAAACTTTGCAGAACGAAGGAAAAATTATTTTAGAATTTTGACGTTTAATGATCCTCTATTTCCATGCCATTCAAGTTTTTAAGTGCAATTAAACAAAATATGTGTCGGGGAGGGGGTCATGATGAAAAGTTAGTAAAAAAATAATTATTATTTATTATTAATAAGGAGCTTTTTTTTTTTTTTAATTTTAGGTATTATTTAAGGACTTCCTTTGTTTTTTTTTTTGTTTTTAAGCCGGATCTCTTAACCATGTCGATAAGTAAGTGGCCTTTGCAACTCTGGTATAATGAAAATTAAATAAAAAAGAGGACATAAAAATAGTTTTAAAATGATCGGTTTGGGGAATAAATGTAATGACTCTTGTAGCTGATATCTTTCTATTTTATCTTATTTTATTTTTTTACTAGTTTTCACCGCTTATCAAGGCCCACAACCACTCGAGGATAAAGGTTAATAAAGTGTCGTGTCAGGTGGCCGGTGAGACAACCATGTGATTATTGGTAATTATGGATCTTTGATAATGTTTGTTTATTTAAGAGGATGGCTTAACAGAAACTTGTCCACGTTAGATGTGAAAACTGCCATGTTATAGTCAGCTTGGAAGCAGCACCACTATATTGTGTTCGACTGGCGGGCAGTTCTAAGAAACAAATTTTAATCATGGAATTTATTTTTAGTTTTAGGCACAGATAGATAATGAAAATTTTTAGCAGTTGTAGCCAGACGAGTATCTACTGCAAATGTTCTACAAAGGGGGGGGGCATAGATAGAAGTTCAGTTGAGCATCTGTCATGAAAATAATGATAGAGCAGAGAGAGATTAGAAACGTCTTTTTTTGTGAAAAAAAAGGAAGTAGGGAAGGAGAAAGTCTCACCCACTAGATTTCGAACTGGTTTTGTACGCTTTCAAGGCTAGAAAGGTTACTCTTAGCGGTTGCTCACCAGATGTGGCAACAGTACTCCATTTGAGGACATATTTGACTCTCGTACAGGAAGAGGCATGCATCAAAAATAAACAATTCCTTTATAATAAAAGCATCAAATTACTGTTAAAGAAAATATCATTCAGTTCATGTTTTGTGTCACACAGCTATTAGATACTTCAAATATTTTTATAAAATTTTGCTTTCTAATGTTATATATAATATTATATGTTATTATATATTATGTGCTATAATTGGAATCGTCCAGGCAATGTGCAGAAAATCAGGCACGTGCCATACAAAAGTTTCATGATGCTTTTTGCAAATGCTGGCTAATTTTTTCAATAAATATATATTATTTCTGTCACTAAGCTAATTCCATTAAAAATTAATACAAAAATGAAAAATAATTGAAAAATCAAAATAACAGTTTTGATTACCGTATATTTCGGCATATTAAGACGACCCTTAGAGTTAAAAAATCATTTAAAAAATCATCTTTAAAAACCAATATTTTATTAAATACTGGGTGTTGCAATCTCTAGCCTAGGCTAAACAAACATGGTTTTGTGATTTAACAGTCGTCTTATACAACCGATATATGATAAATTTATTAAAATTTGCTCCAATTTTGTCCCTCGTCTTACCTGATGGTCGGCTTATACGCCAAAATATACTGTAATTGTTGGACAGTTTTTACGAAAATTTTTAGAAAATTAAAATTCAAATAAAAAAAATAATTGTAAGGTAAATTTCATGAATAAATATTAAAAAAACATTCTTTTTAGATGATTTTTTTCTTTTTATGATGTATGTTTTTTTGTTCAAATCAAGATAAATATTTAGATATATTTTTGTAATAAACCAACTATAGCAAACAGGCGTTTTCAATGATTTTTGTATTTGGATTAAAGCGCACAGTGTTTCGGTACCTTTCGGCGTTGTCTGTAAACCACCTGGACGATTCTGACAATAGTATGGTTACATAAGTGTCCTTAATCTTAAATAATGAAAACATTTTTTTTAAATCTCAATATATATATATATATATATATATATATATATATATATATATATATATATATTAAAAGGATGTCATGGCTAGGGTTGTGACAACAGCATATTCTTTTCATTGTTTTGACCCTTGAGTATATATCTATTAATATCTTATATGTTTTTATATAGACGGATGTGGTTCTCGGTTGATTAAGTGTGTCTAACTGTGTCGGATATATACCCGAGAGTCAAAAAAATGAAAAGAATATTCTGTTGTCACAGCCCTAGTCATGGCATTAGTCATTAAGTTATTTAATATTCTTAGTTCTTCACGAAAGAACAAAATAGATGAGCAGATGACTTTCCTGCAAAGAATAACAACAAAAAGTAATGACACCAAAAACCTAGCATAGTCCATATTTTTTCACTGAATTCACTGACCGTAGACTCGGACAGAAACTTTTAAACGACGGATGCATTGAACAGGAAATGGACACAAAATCATGTGTCAAATGACTGGACTAAATGAAAAAAAATAATGAATTGATTCTTTTCTTTTCATTTAAAAGTAGAAAATCATCAATCTTTTCAAAGATTGGACAATCCTGTATTTTTTATGAAGATTTTTTGTCCTTATTTACTTGCTTTCTACGAGGGCAAAGTAAGACACAAGGTCGGATTTTAATGTCAAGAAAATCCAGCTTCACAAAATCTTGTAGGCCCCACTTTGTCAACTAATCTTCAACCCTGTCTCATCGCTACAATGTTACATTTCTGTGCCTTTTTTACAAATATTTTAATGAAATGTGCTTGATGTACTCGTTGTACTTGTGCCCTCTCGACGCGCATATCCCCGACAAACCAGCAGAGCAACAAAATCACACCTCTTCATCGTAAGGTCCCTAAAATAAATAAAACTTTCTACTCTAATAGTTTCTTCCCTCAAACAGCTAGACTTTGGAATTCCCTTCCTGCTACATGCTTCCCTGACTGTACTGATATGCAGAAGTTTAAATGTAACATAAACCAACATCTTGTTAATATTTCCTAGACATGGTTCTAAATAGTAGTTCCTTACGTCCAAGTGGCAATATGCCTTGTTAGGGGATAAATGTGAGTTAAAACAAAAAAACAAAAAAGGGGACACTTGATTGAAACAAAATAAAAATTGTCTCACTCTAGAAGAACTTTACCTTCATTGACCGAGGTCAGAATAGATTAAATAGCATCAGAACAGAACAGATACTACACTTTGTTCTTAGCCAAAGTGATTCTTTGTTAAATTAATTAAAATGCAATCTTATTAAATTCTTTTAAAAATTAGTTGCAGGGAGATCCGACGTTGCTTGCAATTAAATGAGGATCAACAATTTTTTTCTCCAATATTTTATCATTATCAAAATAGGTGAAATCGTCTATTTTTCAATCAAATCGATTAATTGCCTACTCTAGCTGTGGATCCACAACGGTGCACCAGGATGAAGCTTCACATGCCGCCCTGCTGTGACTTAGTCTACAATACATTGTAGTCTACATTGCACTGTAGATAATCTACTATTGATTTTATAAAATTATTTTTATATAATACCTTGAATTAAACTTTAAAATGTAAAAGTCAAGTGCCATGGTTTAATTGGGCTCTAAATAGAAACATTCATTTCGGACGCGCCTCTGTTATTATATCAAAGAACCTACTGTTAGTTGTTTATGCCAGGTGTTCCTGCTGGTGCGTTAATACAACTTCTTAAATGCACTTGTGATGTTAGGCTGTATAAGGGCGTTAACTTTAGTCAAAATTGCTTGTTCCTTCTTTGATCGGATTTTTTTTTCAGAAAGAAAACAGATACACGTGAATTTTTCTTATAATTTATTAATATAAAGATAGTTGTTCTCTTTGCAATACCTTTTCTCTCTCCTCTCTCTTTCTTTCTCTCTCTTTCTACCACTCTTCTCCCTATCTCTTATTAATATATTCTCATCTTCTGTACCGTTTATCTTTCTATATTTCTCCACCACCATTTTCTAAATTAATTCTGGGGCTACTAGGTCAGCCTGTCTGAAGATACCGGCTTCCTGACCTAAAATGCACCAAACGTCCATGCTATTTTTTCATTTTCCTTTGTAAAACTTAATTATCTTCTGTAAAGCCAAACAGAAAAACAATTCAGTTTCGTCTACAAAACAAGCAAACCAAATACCATAAATAAATATTTGCCTATATAAATAAATTTTACCAAAATGATCGACTTCGGCAGTAAATAATCCAAAAAAGGGTTGAGATGCCGTTAAACAAAACAACAAAACGAAACGAAACGAAATTGATTAATTAAATACTCGTAATCTCGAGAAAAATATACACGCGTGCGTGCGCGCGCGCACACACACACACACACACACACACACACACACACACATACATACACACATGAAACTGTTTTTATAATTTTATTAATAAAGATCGTTATTTTCGTTGCGGTAACTTAACTCTCACTTTCTCTCTCCCTCTTTCTCAGTCAATATATTTCCATCCTCCGTACTTTTTCCTTTCTTTCTTTCTTGCCACCATCACCATCCCCTCAAATTCCCTTTACTTGTAAAGTTTTCCAAAATGAAGTAATTCAGTCTGCTGCCCTCTGGGACCTATTCAAGTCGATAGTTGTAAGCCATGTGAGAATCGGTCGTGACCATCGGCTAGAGGCTAAGTCCTATCTGCGCATATCAATCGTCTTGCGCCATTGAATCGGTCGCTTTTGTCGACTTTCCGGAACGGGTGTTTGTGCCTCAAAGGTAATTTCGCTGCGCACTTGTTTGGACACTGTTTCCATTCTATGGACATCGCCCTCAACTAAATCTCCGCAAAAGCCATTCAAAGTATTTAGCACATTTAAACTGTACTCCTGTCAAAACTGGCCCTGTTTCGCTTTTCGATAAGACACGATGATACGGCAATGTCGATGCTGTCGGTCTTGTTGGACGTGTGTGTGTGTCTATCGACTTTATCACGTTCTTTGTATAGGTAGGTCGCTTTGCCGAGTGCGTATATAATTAATCACATATCATTAGTATTACTAGCCATTATGAAGGTTTAACAATGGAGAAAGTTATGAATCTTGTAAAATGTTTAATTTTCTGAGTTAAAAATAGAGTTGTACGGTTTTAAGACTTATAAGTTATTTCGGTTTGTTCAACTAATGAGGGTTCAATTATTAAAACATAGTTTTATTCTATACTAGAAGGCCGCTCAGTGTTGTTCGGTCATAAAATATGCATAAATATTATATTTTAATTATTACAGGCTCCAGGACATGTGCATTTTCTTTTTCTTTTTTTACAAAGGAGTTGCCACTTATCAAGGCCTGGAGGCCACTCAAGGATAAGGATTAATGAGTGTACGATGTCAATGGGAAAATATCATAGTAATCGTTAGTAGTGGGAATTTGGTAAATTGGATTACTTAAGGGGACGGCTCATCAAGAATTTGTTTATGTTAGACTTGAAGATGACCATAGTGTAGTCAGTAGGAAAGCAGGAAAATGGAACAAAGTTTCACGGATTTGTAGTTCTAAGAAAGAAGTTTTGTCCATGAAATCTACGTTTAGGTTTAGGCACAGATAAAGAGTGGGGGAAATTACTTTAACCATTTTAATATACTAATTAGAAGAGTTAACCTTTCATTAAAACCAAATTTTATATTACTTAATCTGGAAAAATATTATTACCTCAGTCTAGGAGGAATTTTTAAACGAGTAAAGATTACAGATAATGAAAACCGAATAATTTAAATATTCTTATTTACTTATCCCGGAAACATTTATATTTGTTTAGCCTTAGTGGAATTCTTAAACATATAAAACTTACAGATAACGAAAACTGAATACTTTAAATATTTTAATATACAATTCAGAAGATTTAAACTTATTTTAAAACTGTTATATCGTAGATTATATGAATAACAAGTCGTTACTGGGGTTGTACAAAAAGGGTTTATTTAGGTAAAAAGGTACACACATTTCTAAGCGTGCATTGACAGCTTAGTACTAAATTCTGTCTCCTACGTGAGGAGAGTTTGTTTGTCTTTTTATAGACGTAACAGTCCGTTCATTTGAGGGGTGTTGGATCAGTCCATTATATCAAAAACCAAATTCAGAATTTTACCCTACTTATTCCGGACAAATTTACTTCTTTCCTGATTTAGGAAGAATTCTCAAATCAGGAAAGTTAATTTCAGCATTTTAATATACTTATTCTAGAAAAAGAAAATATTGGAGATAACGAAAATCGAATACTGTTAGCTTTTTAAAATACCTTTTCATGATTTAATTTCTCCTGTTTTGGAAACTATGTAAGGTAGGTGTTATTCCTCTTAGCAGAAAACGCGTTTCATTTTTCACCATGAAAAGAAGTAATACTTCATATTATATGATTTTTTTTCATTTTTGATCACCTCACATAAAAATACAATTTCAAAAACTGACGAGAAGAAAATAGGAATCACATTTTGTGATCCACTCATTGAAATAACACATAAATTATATTGAATGTCCCAGTTCACATGTGCAGGCCAACACAAAACAAGGTTCCAGATTAATTTCCCTTGGAGGAGGCTGCACATGTAGCTGCTAACATAAAAAAATCTAAGCAAAAAAAACCCCAAAAAAACAAAACAAAAAACAAAACTTAACTACTAAATTAGTTAGATTCCTTTTACATCTCCTCCGGCAACGCCGACAAATATATGGAAAAGCGGAAGATCTAAAACTCAACCTTTCGACCAGCTGTTGTGTGGGCTTTATCAAGAGAGAAAAAAGTGACACACATCCCATTGTGATATATATATATATATATATATATATATATATATATATAATTATTTTTTACTATAATAATTAAATACCTACAGACACTAGTGTTTCATCCTTTCGGGAATCTTCAGTGCAGGGTGTCACGATTACTACCAGTCGAACGATTCGAACCCCGTATCACGAGACATCTCTGGCTCGATTAGCGGAGACCTAATCCATTCGGCTACCATTAACCGCTTGAAATAACGTTGAATTTTAAACATCTTAATTTTAAGTGTTCATTTACATCAGTCAGACAGTGATCTAATCGTTATACGATATATGTGTGTGTGTGTGTGTGTGTGTGTGTGTGTTAGGAGGTATATTTGGTAAAAAGCAGGTTGAAAACATGCTCAATACTTTAGTAGAACTAAATATGTTTTTATTATTTCAACCTGGGTTTTTTTTTTCTTAAATCATTACAAATTGTTTCAATCGACAGGACAATAATATTATCCTGCCGATCTCTTCAGATAATTTAAGTAAAAAATTTTGACTTAAATTACCTGAATAGATCAGCAGGATAATATTGGCTGGTTGATTGAAACAATTTGTATTTATTTAAGCAAAAAAAAAAAAAAACTCGAGGTTGGAATAACACACACACACACACACACACACACACACACACACACACACACACACACACACACACACACATATGACAAAAGAATATAAAATACATCCGACCGTATACAAGCAAGGTAAGACAGCAGTCCGCACAATCTAAATAATAAAAATCTGCCGTTTCCACAGTAACATCAACATCATTCGACGAAGTTGACGTACAAATCGCATCATCTAAACTCTTTCCCTGAGTACAAACAGTAGCATTAAAAATGCATTTGTGCGGATGTGCTAGTAATATGGTGAGACTAATTACTTCTTAATTGACGAATTAAATTCCGTGCAAAAACTAGGACACCTTTTACTAATGTAATGTGTTTCAAGATTTCTTCACAGTGTTAATCCAATTAATATACGGCATAATTACGTAGACACTACGATGCTAATTAGATCATCAAAGTTAAGCGATGTTTATTCTGGTCAGTATCAAATGAGTGACCATTTAGGAATACCAGACACTGCATGAAAGAAGACGAATAAACCTCCCTGAAAAACAGCCTTGAAGATGCCTTAGTAAGTACGTTAGTATTACTTAGGGAAATGACGATGTCTAAGTCGTTAACAACACGAACTGAGAACGTGGGTGTGCCGAGTTCGAATCCCGTTCATTCTACAGAAACATTTTCACTCAGGATGTTGGCAACCTTTACATGTTCTCCTTTTTTTAAGAGCCTGATGTTTTTTTTAGAAAGAATTTCACTAGAAAGACATTGATGAAACCAATGCTATCGATAGAATCATCAGATTCGTATGATATGAATGAATGAATTTGTTATACTTAGTGCTGTGATTAACGTTATATCAAAAAGTGTTGAAATGGATTAAAATAGCTACACTAAGAATTCTCTCGATAAATTCATGAATAAATGAATGAAGGTATATAATCTTGCTGGCTTCACATTTGTTGACACAAATAAACAACTGGTTTTCACGCTCCTGATTAGAAGTTCAATCAAATGGCAAAGCTCTTCAGATAGGCTATGCAATTCGTTTTTTATTAGTTTTTAATTCAAGAATATAATTAAGAAAAGAAGAACATGTATTTTCAAGCGCTTCCTTTGAATAAAGTTCTCAATTTAGGAAGTATGGAATTATGCTTTAGTTACACGCATGTCTAATCTTCTGTGACCTCGAGTGATATTACCTGTCAGGCTCCATTTATAAACGGAACAATAAAGAAACTAACGTTTACAAACTAATTGATTGCAAAATATACTAAATAAATTATAAGCCAATCATAAAACGTGTGTAAGTTTCGACATAAAATGACCCAACGACAGTCGATATATTGTAATACTTAACATTTAACAGACCAATCGTCTCAAGAGAAATGCATCACATGATATTTCTGTTTTCCAATAAAAACGCATTAAATTAACTGACTGATTTGATCACTTGTCATGAGGTTCAAAAGATTGTTTCGGTCAGAATAATTTCTATGTGACATGAAATGTATGGATACAATGTATTCAATATAAGTAGAGCGAAGAGAAACCAAGCGATGGCGTTGAAATGAGAAAGTATCAGAAGAATTGGATAGAAAGGAACGAAGACACGAAAAATGGAGAAGAGGGAACGAAAACGTCAACAGTAATAACAAGTAGACTTCAAAGGAAAAGAAGAAAAACAAGAAGTAAAAGTCAAAGCTTTAAAAGAAGAAAATTAAGAAATAGATTTTGGAGAAGAAAAATAAGTGAAAAGAACAACAATAAAAAGCATTGTTATGTAGTAGGTCAAACAAGAAAGTGTCAATCCATCTATTTATATATTTATACTAGACTACCCTTGACCCGTTGGGTCAGTATGTCATATTAGCTATGGAATTCATGTATGACACTTGTGACGTAAAGAAAATAGTTTTCTTTACATAACAGAAACATTTCTATGAAAGTATATTAAAATGAAAAATCACCGACGGATCACTCAAACATGAAAAAATCCTCCTTATTCGTGTAAAGTTAGCTATTTTTCCGAATAATCGCTCAAAAATCGAAAATTAAACGTGATTTTCCTATGAATAGAACGCCGACGAAAGTCATTTGGCAGCAAAAACGCACATGAACCTACTGATGAGGCCAATAAGTCTCCTGTGCGTCATGAGTAAGTTGCTAGAATCTGTGTTAAATACAGAAGTAATCAAACATCTCAACAAAAATAACCTTCTTAGTGACACTCAATATGGTTTCCGTTCTGCTAGATCTACAGCAGATGTCCTTACAGTTATATCGCATAGGATTAGCAAATCTCTCGACGGTGGCAATCTTTCTAGGGCAATTGCTCTTGACATATCTAAAGCCTTTGATAGGGTATGGCATAAAGGTTTACTTCATAAGATCGGTAGCTATGGTATAGCTGGAAAAGTCTTCTCAATTATTAAATCATTTCTTTCTGATAGGTTCATAAGAGTAGTAGTTGAGGGGCAAAAATCAGAAGCTCACAGTATTAATGCCGGTGTCCCTCAGGGATCCATCCTGGGCCCAACTCTTTTCCTGATCTACATTAATGATCTTCCAAATCATATCCTTACATCATTTGTAGACATTTATGCTGACGACACTACCATTTATGATACCACATCTAAGACAGTAAACGACCAAGTTCTCTCCAATTCTCTCTCCTCTGATCTTGAGCACGTAGTACAATGGGGAAAGGAGTGGCTGGTTACTTTTAATGCATCTAAAACCAAGCTTCTCTCTTTACATCATCAACATTCTAATTCACATTTGTCATCAATTGAAATGAATGGCTCTCGTCTTCAGGAGGCCTCAAGTTTTGACAAGCTTCTGGGCTTGACCATTACTCCTGATCTTAAATGGAACACGTATATCAAATCTGTTGCCAAGGCCGCTGGAAAAATGGTGGGATCTTTCTATCGATCCAGTAGATATCTCACTGCTGATGCTATTCTCTACCTATATAAGAGCCAGGTACGTCCAAGGATGGAATACTGTTGCCACATCTAGGCAGGAGCTGCTAGAAAGGACTTGTCCTGCCTTGATAGAGTTCAAAATAGACTTCGTAGCCTCGTAGGAGATGTCCTTTTCTCCTCCTTGCAACCTCTATCTCACAGAAGAGATGTTGCGAGTTTGTCTCTGATGTATCGTTATTTTCATGGAAAGTGTTCAACTGAGCTTCAATCTATGGTCCCCCCTCGCCAAACTTTCACAAGAAACACTCGTCTAGCTGTAAACACTATCAATAATTTCCCCCACTCTTTATCTGTGCCTAAACCTAAACGTAGATTCCATGAACAAAGCTTCTTTCTTAGAACTGCACGCCTATGGAATTGTCTTCCGTTTTCCTGCTTTCCGGCTGACTACAATATGGTTGTGTTCAAGTCTAAAGTAAATAAGTTCTTGATGAGCCGTTCCATATAAGTTATTAAATTTACCAAATTTTCATTACTAATGATTACTATATTGACCAATTTCTACTGTACACTCTTTAACCCTTATCCTTGAGTGGCCTCTGGGCCTTGATAATGTGGTGATGCCTTTGTAAAAAAAAAAAAAAAAAAAAAAAAAATGAAAACCCCATATTGGAATCCTTCAATCAAGTTATAGTAACTTAAAATCTAAAAAAAATAAAAAATAAAATAAAACCTGAAGCAAAAAAATAAAACCTAAATAAATAAAATAAAATAAAACTAATATTGAAACAGATTAGTAAGTGTGTCAACAAATTTACCGTTCTCACACAACTATTTTGTATCTAGAAATGTAAACAAAAAATAAAAAAAGGAAGGAAGGAAAAGGGACGGATAGAGAGTAGTAGTAGTAGTAGTAGTATCAGCAGCAGTAGTAGTAGTAGTAGTAGTAGTCTTGGCTTTACTACAATTGTTCTTATGTTTGTCAACGGGTTAAAGTTGTTTAGTTGTAAGAAAATAGCAACAGTATAGTTGTAATAAAGATTAGTTGCAAAACACCCCCACTCTTCCCATGTTAAATAATTTTGAAATAATAACGTTAATATTTCTGTGCACAGGTCAAAATCTGCAAAAGAAGCGATTTGTGTTTATTTGTTTACGTTGTTATAGCTTAATGTTTATGCGCGCATGCGCAACCTGATATCATAAACCTGAAAGTGGGTTACATCACTCGTTACAAGGTCATTTGAGTTTTATAATTATATAGATAACTGGAGAGATGGATGGAAGGTGAATGTGAAGAATGTTGAAAACCTGTCAAAATATCGTAAATTATATTGTAGACAAGTTTACCGGAAGAGCTGGTCAGCTGATCAGATGTACGTATATGTTACGTAGATTAGCTTAGCTGGAGATCATTGAGAGTGGGAATTTGAACGTTGAGTAGAGCGGACGGTTTAACAGGTCATTCATCCCCTTCACTGACGTGTGTGAAAATAGAAACCTAGAAGTTACCACGCAAGCAAAGATATTCACTTTCCATTCTTCTGCGATCGACACATGGAATGTAAATAAAAACTATATAAAACCAACTAGCGTTCTTGGGAGTGAATGAGTATTCGTCCGAACAGGTTCTAGCCTCCCTTCCAAGAAAAAGATGAGTGGACAAGTGGAAAAGATTCGTCTCAAGTATGCATATCAACATTTAGACGATAATATAACAGAATAAGTAAAAAATAAAAAAGTACACTTGAAAAAGAACAACAACAAAGAAAACAATAACAAAAAAGAAAAACAAAAATTAAACGTTGAAAACAAAAAAAGGAAAAGGTAAACGTTGAAGTTTTACAAGAAAAAAGAGAAACATAAACAGACTGAGAAGAGAAAAAAAAACAGAAAAACAAAAGGCAGACGTCCAAGAAGAAAAAGAAAAAAATAGTAAAAGAATAACAATAATAGAGAAAACGATGATGACGTCAGATAACAGGATGATAAGGGAACAAAGAAAAATAAAAGTGAAAAAGACGACAAAGTACATACAGAGTGTGTTGTTGATAAAACATAGAACATTTCTTACATATCTTACACATTTTTAGTTCCAAGTTCTAAAAATGCCACAAAAATAAAACCTTGAAATATGCGACTCGAGGTTTTGTCTCCCATTCCTTTACCTTAACTTGATTAACCTTTCTTCTAGCTTTGAAAATATAGACCAAACTGATATTTATAAATATATATTAGACTTGTTTGAAATGTAGAAACCTTTTGTATTGATGGTAATTCGCCACAAACTATAAAAATATCATATTGAAAATTAAATAACCACTTTATTCACCCTACATCCTAACTAAAATGATAAAGATTACCAACTAAAATATGTTTTCATTGTATTTTGCATATATTTACTATTTATATTTCTGTCTATTTTCTTACAATATCTTTATAATAATGTAATGCCCTCTCTATTCTTGATTTTTGTCATCAATGTGTTCTTTCATACAAAATCCAAATTTGGTTCTGAATAGCCATTCCTTCTTGTTAATTATGTTACCATGTTTTTAGAATAATACAATGTAATGTGACTTAATTCTTTTTAGAAAATACTTATAAGAAGAATATTAAAATAAAAACATTTTTCAATACTGACCGCAGCAACAGCAGCTTACGATATTATTAAAAATCTTGCAATGTGCAATTTCAGCTTTCTTATAATGTTGTGTAGCAGGGGGCTCACATTGGAAGAGATGACGGGGACTCATAATACTGATACTGACGATAATAATGAGGAATACATTTATACATATTACATCACGACGACGACTGTGACAATTCTTGCAGTTTCATATTAATACGAACTGTATGATATGATGCAACCGTTCTTATGCACATATAGGGAGGAGGAGGAGGAGGAGGAGGAGATACTTCACTTATGGTGATGGTGAGGACACATAATACTTGGAATGGGTTACACAAAGTTCGTTATAAGATGATAAAACGCATTTACCTTTTGGTTGTCATGAATGACGACACGAGACAAACAGTTACAAATTATTAATGGTGATTGCTTTATTCATCTAATCGATGAAGTCAAGAATTCAGTTTGCATCTACACGGTATAATGTTCTACCTATCGTCTCTAAGTCTCCAACTCATCAGCTGTCGACTCTCAACTCTCGACTGATCAACTGACAACTGACTTGTAACTCATAGATTCCTATATTGAGAAAAAATCCTCTGTTTATGACGTCAGAAGTGTGTTTACCAAACGTGACTAATTTTCACGTGTCTTTGCATATGTTTGTCTAACACGCTTTTGACAAACAAAAGAATCCTCAATTCTAATTTAACCTATTTTCAAACAATATAATTTAATTCGCATTGTGCATTCATTTAACTGGCACTATTTAATATCTAGATTTCTAAAGAATGGACAATTGACTCTTTTTCCGATATAAACAATATTTAACTATTTCTGATAGAATTTACAATAGAGTTAATTTTTAACATTCCATTTTCTATTATCTTTAACACTTATCTACAGAGTTTGATTTTAACCTTATCCTAATGTCATTTTCACTTATCTAGTGTGTCTTCTTATTTACATGATAAGGGACAGCCCTTTTTATGTAACAATAAAATATTATATTTGTTGAAAAAATATTAAAATATTTATTTCTTAAATTTACTTATATGTATTAATAGTGGATAAAATAATTTTAGTTCGAATAATTAAGAAAACTTTTTCTTCAATAAAATGATACAGCTACTTATGAAATAATAGATTTTAAATACTATTAATGACTGTTTACTAATCATGAATTATTAATTATTTTCAGCGTGAGTTCATTATTATCTATCTAACTCATTAATTTCAATAATAATTGTACTTGTCTTTCATTAAAACAAATAAAAAATACATTATCTAAAAGCATTACTTTTACTCCCGCTAATAATTTCAACATTTTTAACTGGTCTTGACATAATTTTAACTTGTAGACTTAAATTTAAAACAGAAAAATCATAGCTACAAATAAAGAAATAACATAGTTCAGACAAAACCAAAACAAAACAATATGAAAATGATAATGAAAGTAATAACAGTCACAGGAAATATTGGGTAGGGACAGTTAGTCATAAATTTAAAAGTAAAAAATAATACTAATTGGTTCCACTCGGTATATTTTTTGAACAGAAACCATTTGGTCTTAACTAGATAATGCAGTGTTATTCGGAAGTATTAGTTACTAGCAGTACTTGCGAACCAACGTTGCGCATATAGCCAGAACAGATTCTGTAAAAATTTTCCCTCCAACAAAACAAATAAAACCTCGGTTATTAGTGAGTGTCACTCAACCCTAGAAAATAGAAGGCACTGGAGGTCGTGGCAAAAATGAATCTATCTGGCTTCAACTGTCGGGTATTTTCTGGCAATGGAAGCAAGCGTAAGCTACTGGCTGTCATTTTCAGCATTAGTGCTGGTTTGGTACTGATTGCCTTTCTAACTGGCAATAATTGGCGGCCATGATCAGAGTTAGCCCCAATTGCACTGCTCCTTACTGAAATCGTCTGTCTTTAACTGTTGCACATTGTTGGGAACTGGCACCCATTGGCTATCACTGATGGTAAAAGGCGGTTAGTACTGTTTTGGAGCGGTTACTTGCGTTTACTGATGGACACTTACTGCCTTTATAATTGTGACTGTCCATTTCTGTCGGTTACTGGCGGCCATAACTAGTATCAACCTCCATTGGAGTGCTCCGAAATAAAATAGTCTGTCTTCACCATAACAATAATGAGACTAATTTTACTCGTAATGACCTTTTAATGACCTTTTAAAATAGAATATATATATTAACAACCAAGATATTTTTTATCTCTGTTCGATGTTATGCATGAGTGTTTACAATATATATATATATATATATATATATATATATATATATATATATATATATATATATATATACATATGGTGGAATGATAAAAAATACCAGATGATTCCGTTTAATGAAAACCCGTTTTCTTTCTTTTTTTTTTGTTTCAGACCATCTACTAGTTGGTCAGTTGTGCACAAATCTGAAGAGCGATAGGAGCCTTCTATTATGTCTAAAAGTGACACAATGTTCAATGGCGAGGTCGGAGATGCGCTTCTGTACAACTCGTGTTCTCAACAGATCCAAGTTATGATAATAGGACTATTGTCAGCACCCTCAAAATCCGGACGGTTCAACACTCAACACGTCGGACAACCCTCTGGAAGTGGTGGAGCGGAAGCCCAAGGCCGAGGACGCCACCAGGAAGATCCGGACTAAGGAGTTCATCGAAAAGATCAAGGCAATCATTGATGAAACTCCCCAACGGCCTATTCGGTAGTTTGCCAAATGTTTAGGCATCTCATACACAACTGTGAATGCATGTGTGAAATGTAGGTCCTACAGTCGTTGAACAAGCCAGATCTTGACTGAGAAGACAAAGAACATCAAGATAATCAAGTCCGTCAGGTTGCCTAACAAACGGAAGCATCCCAAGAAGCCAAACATGTTCTCAGACGAAAAGAACTTCTGGCAGAACCAGGTGCACATCAGCCAGAACCATCGCTGGATTGCCACGAACAACATAGTGGTGTTGAAAACAAAGTTTCCTGTCACAGTTATGGTCTTTGGTGCTGTTTCAAGTGAGCGTCACATCATGCCACCTCACATCTTCGAAGTCGGGTTGAAAGTCAACATCAAAGTGTACCTGGATGTATTGAAGAGTGTGGTGATCTTCTGGTGCAATTAGGTGGCCGATTGCAGACCCTGGATGTGACAGCAGGACCCAGCGCCGGCCCTCAAGTTCAAAGAGACTCAGGTAAGGCTTCAGAAGGAGTGCTACTACTTTGTATTCTTCTCTCACTCTCTCGCCTCCTCCCCTGACACGAATCCGTTGGATTACTTCGTTTGGTCATACATTAAGAACATCTACAACATGACCTCTCGCAACACTAAAGCCAGCCTGATCGCCATCATCGCCGAATATATGTCCGACCTCCCACTGGTGCTTGTGAAAAAGGCATACTCTCAGTTCCGGACCCGTATCGAGGCGGTAATTGAGGCTGAAGGCAGCTATATTGAATAGATATCAGCTCTAATACATAATCAAGTTACCTGAATTGTTTTTTCGTTCAATAAAACTTTTAAAATAAAACTGTAGTGTTGTTTTCTTTAAGGCGACAATTTTATCATTTCACCCTGTATACATAATTATAAATAATTATTTTTATATCCATACGGACACTAGTGTTTCATGCTTGCGCTATCATCAGTGCTCTATTAGCAAGGAACATACTCCAGAGCCACCGTTCATCGGCACGAAATTACGGGAAATTTTTATATCCATGAGGCTTTAATATTTATTATAGATGATCTTAGAGTGATCAAGTAACAGGAAGTTATGATATCACACACAAGGTTAGTTGACCGATTTTATTATTAGTAAATTTATTTATATTGTGTATAATAATTATTAATACATTAATTCTTTTCACATATATATATGCGAAAGGAATTAATGTATTAATAATTAATATACAAAATATAATTTATGAAATGTTTATGATTATTAAATAGACATTAAGAACCTCAAATACAAAATGGTTTTTATCAAAATAAATGGAGTTGACCTTTAATGGCTAAGACTATATGCCATGAACAAATCAAATTAAAACAAGCTTAAGTACGAGACTGCGATATCTCTGATATCCTTTTGCTTTCTAACCCTATTAGGATCGATAAAGGGAGATAATTTGTCCATATTATGGGATCGATTATTCGTTTCTATACATAAATTTTTGTGCTTATTCCGATTGGCACTTATGAGGGCAATTAAAAGTAAATAAAATAGAGAAGAGTCTGTGTGATGTACGTACCAGTCATGTAACAAAGATAAAATACTAAAATAAATCATGTAATTTGCTCAAGTAGTTTCTTTTTATTCAAGAAAATCAAATTTTCATCTTTTACTTTAAGGGAGAAAAATATCTTCCATACTTGAATGAAAGCGGAACTTGACAAGGGCAGACAACCCACAAGGACAATTGTTAATGTTTAATACAACGTATACTTACGAATTAAAACAAAATAATTTATTA
Source organism: Euprymna scolopes (assembly GCF_053919585.1). NCBI lineage: Eukaryota > Metazoa > Mollusca > Cephalopoda > Sepiida > Sepiolidae > Euprymna > Euprymna scolopes. The sequence goes on along the minus strand of NC_136484.1, from coordinate 158,611,979 downwards.
TTAATATAACGTGTTTTTAGTTTTATTTAATGGACAACTTTTTTCAGAAAATAAAACATACAGATTTAAACAACATTTATGTGCAATTTATATAAGTTCAAAACAAAAATTGGGATTACCATCTCCAGAAACAACTGCCTGCGTCAAGTTACCTCTAAAAAGCGGAGAATTTGATTTTCTTAAATAAAAAAATACTAATTGATCAATTTTCATGTTATTTTGGAATATACCATCTTCTTTCCATGCAATCTCAATAAGCACTAAATCTTTTATTGTTTTGCTTTTTTGGTACTGTGTATATTGCAAGCAATAATGACGGGTTTAGTAACGGATTACGGATAAATGTTAGTTATAAACTTTTGCAAAGAAAATATACAATACATAATATGGAAATATATATTACTAGCAAGACCCGTTAACCAGCGCTGCCCGGTAGCAGCATGCCCCCTCCCAACGTAAAACATGAAAGTATGGCTGTTGCTGTTACCCAACCCCAACCTCCTCATGTTAAGAACGGCTTTCTAGATAGACACTCCAACCCCCCTAAGTTTAGAACGGCTTTCGCAGTAGACACCCGATTTTGTGAATGGGGGTAGGGTTGTCCAAAAATTTGAAAGATATGTAACTTTGATAATCGCTGTCAGGATTCCCATGCACAAATACTATGAACGAACAATAAAATTTGGTGATTATAGTGTCGATCGGCCCGTGCGTACTAATCTGGCGGGCAAGGTATTGTTCCGGGTATGGTATTTTTGTTGGTAAGACTGAAGTTTAAGTGGCAAAATTCTATCGAACCCGCTATCACTTAAAAGGAACTAAATTCCTGTAGTCACCTGTACGTTACGATGTAAACGGTATTTCGGAAAGTGGCAGTTTTAAATAAACAGAAAGAACAATATAAGCAGAACGTTTTCTTTAAATAATAAACAATTATTATTTATTTTAAACAAGATACACAGAATTTTGTTTATATTATAAACAATATAAATAGAACACTTTATAATGTAATATTGTTCACAGACATTTTTCAATGTTTATACATAAAATAAAATAAAATTGGGGAAGTTAGGCAAAAACAATTTATATTGTTTTATGACCTATTTTCGTTTAAAAATAAAAGCAAAACATTTAATATTAGTTATAAGTGTTTAACGTGCGCACAAACATTTTTCAATATATATATCTAAAAGTAAATACTATTAGGGAAAATTAGGCAAAAACAATGTATTTTGCTTTGTGACCTATTTGCGTTTAACAATGAAAACAAGACATTTAATAGTAGTTATTACATGTGCGAGCCATAAGAATTTTTAAAAAATTAAGCAACATCTATAAAAAAAATCTAAATAGAAGCGAGTACCCGTGCGAGCGCAAAAAAAAAAATAGACAGCTGCAGTAGCAAGGCTCAAACGTGTAATGCTAAGAGGAAAAGGAAGTGCAAAAAAAAGGAAACGTTCTAGCCGACTTACGACGTTATTGGCCTCCGAACTTTCGACGTTATTGGCCTTCGAAATAATGTCTTTAAAACGTACATATTGTGAGGCGTTAATGACTTTGTAAACGAATAATTTGTAAAAATGTTAACGCATAAACTGACTCATCTTTGCAAAAACGGCCCAGTTGATGGTGAAAGAAAACGATTCCGATTTTGTCATTGTTCGTTGCGAGTGTGGAAAGCTTATTAAAGTATATAAGGAAAAAGCTGTTAAAAATCAAATGTTTTAGAAAGTTTAAAGGCTTCCGAATAACACAGTATCCGGGTATTGACTGTAATAATCATGTAATCAGTTTATTTATTATTTTATTTAGCGTATAAAGAAATAATTTTACTCAATCGTACAAAAAAAAAGGAAAGGTTTATCTAGCTTTTTGAGTGGTTTCCGGGCCTTGATAAGTGGTGACAACCTTGTAAAAAAAAAAAAAAAAATAAAAGAAAGAATAAATAATGTCAACCTGCTGTGACGATGTGTGGGAAAACATTATGTACGATGTATGTAAATATAAAAGATATAGCACGGCAGCGTAGATGTATAAGAAAAGTTAACATTAATATTAATGTAAAAATGAAAGCGTTCTTGGCTTATGAACACATTTCGATTAATATCTCCTGGTGTTTACTGGGAGCGGTAGAAGTACTTTCTATTTAGAGGGGAAAATATCAACTACTTCCACTATAGATGTTTGCGACTGTGATGATGTTGCTCTTCGGATGTAATGTAGGATTTTACTATAACGAATAAATGTGTGTAAAATGGCGTTCAAAAGTTCCATAAGATAGTGGTTTATAGTGTAGACATAATAAATTTGTATGTGGCATCTGTTGGTGCAAACCTAATGTACTTTGATCCAGTGGGGATTTTCTGCAATCGTCTTATTATATAGGAGATAATATTGGTGCGTGCCATTTATATTCCGTGTCCAAGTTTGTATCGTTGATTCTAGTATGCGACACGAACTGACAACTTGGATGTCGAACCCAGTTCATTCCACAGGAAATCTTTCACTTAGGAATGTTGGCAACCTTTACATAATCCCTGTCTGATGTATATTTAGAAATAATTCTAATTAAAGAGATATCGGAGAAAGAATGCCAGCAAAAATCATCTGATTTATACGAAAATGTATGCGTATAAATGATGCTCAACAACAACATCAGCAGCAGCAGCAGTAGCAGCAGAAGCGTACACGTGGTTATGGATGATAATATTTACGAATAAATAACAAATCTGATAGACAGAAGTCTACATATTATGGCAATTTATAGATTTTCTTCCTCTTATTTATTACAATTGAATCCCCAGGTATTATGACAATATTGCAAAACGCACTCAACCTAAATACAATTAATAGTTCACCCAAACTTAGCAAAACGACAAGATTTCCACTGAATGACTTAAGGCTTTATTGGGCCAGACATAAACGTGGGCAGTATTTGCTAAAACAACCTAATTGTGAAACCAACCTGTATCTGACACCTATATTTATGAGGCGAAATTAGTATTCCAAAAGAAAACGAAGTTCAGAATACCAATGCGCAGAAGAAAGGCGAACCAAAAGGGAACATTGATTTTTGCTTGAAGAAAGTAAGACCTATGCCGGGCAAACAGGGAAAAATAAACGTAAATAACACCAGCAAGCCGTTTTACAGGCGCGGAATAATACAGCTTATACCACGTCTTTTACTTCCGCAAGGATCATGTTAAATGCTTGACTGCGTTTACATTAGAATACTTACATAGAATTCTCACTTATTCATCCATAAATATATACCAAACTCATTAACACGTATACATACTAGTATACAGAGGCATATGCAGTGCCAATTCGCGGATGATATACACCCACTCCGACAAAATATATGGAGACGATTTTTTCTTTGCAAACAAGTAAGATAGTCCTAGGATAGAATATTGCTGTCAAATCTTGAGAAGCGAGAAGAGTGCATTCTTTCTTACCTTGTCAGAGTATAAAATCGATTTAGAAATCTAGTGGGGTCGATCTCTTCTTTTTTCTACAAACCATTTATCACAAAAGAGAAGTTGCTAGTCACTCTCTACTCTATCGCCTTTTACATGAAAAGTGCTCGAGTGAGCTCAAATCTCTGTTTTTCTTTGTAAGACATTTACAGCAAGAACTCGTCTTAATACTATGTCAAAACGTTCCTTTCTATTTTTCAAGTTCCTAACATCTGTTGAACACATTGCCGAAACACTATTGTTTAGTTTATTACAGCTTAGTAGTCTCTAAATCCAATATCAACTAATTTGTGTTATAAGCGCCAATAGGTAATCAAACACATTTCATACGTTTGATTATTATTAGATGTTAGTACTCTTATAGAGTTCCCCATCCCTCAACTGACAATCATTCTATCACATTAACTCTTATTCTCAAATGACTTCTGGTCTTGATAAGTGATGACACTATACTATAAACGTTAATTTATTATTTTAATTATCCTCCTAAAAAGGAAATTTATCAAATTTTGATTGAATTTTTGGCACTTATTCAATGAATTGTATATTTTACTAGCGGACCTGTGTTCTGTCTTTGCCCGGGAATGTAGAGTAGCTAAATAAACTCTTCACTCCAATATAAAACTTTTGAACTATTTTCTGTTTGTGGGTGCACAACACAAACGGAGATCCCACAATGTTAATATAAAGCAACGATCTGAAAAGAAATATAAAACAAACTTCAAGTCAGAAATTTGCACTGTACAGTAGAGAGTGCATATTAACGGTAGAGTAGAGAGTGCATATCGCATAACCTTGTTTTTTTTTTACACAGTGATCACCACTTATCAAGGCCCGGAAGCCACTCAGGGATAAGGGTTATTGCAAGTACATTACGTTAGTGTGGAGGTTTGATGAAGTGTTTTTGTAATTAGTTAACGTAACTAATTTCTAGTAACTAACCGTTGAGGAATTGTTATTAATATACTTAAGCATAGCAAAAAGAATATCCAACGTAAATACAAGTAAAACATATTTAATCTCGTAAATCTATTATAATTAATATAAATCAATCGCTGTTTGTTTCCCTGGTGTATATTTATCTATATTTTTTTGGAGAGGAGCTTGATTTTAATGTACAATATCACAAAAGAATGAAATGCTTCATGCCATCACGGACTTAATTGCATTATATACAGAATTTCATTTGGTAAAGAAATACATTTTTGAAGTTTAAGGATTAATCACTGATATCAAAGGCAGGTGGAATGACAGCTTTACTCGTGCGTTCTTTCAGCATTATATAAAAATCAAGCTATTTTCTTTTTGTCGTATTTAACTCAGTGCTGCGCTGCTGCGCAGCAAAGTGCCTCGGCGCTCCTTGTGCCAAAGAAAATTATCGAAGGCTCCAGAACTCTGCTGAAATATCCATACCAGATTACGTTGAATATTTTCTTTAATGTTCACTATTTTGTGATTTAATTTGGTATGAGGAAACATAGCATATCAAATTTACAATTGAAACCTGTTTTGAATGTGTAGCTAAGGAATGGTTATATAATTAAAATTTTATACTTATGTGGAAATAGATAGCGCATCTTGACGCTCATGTTGTAGCCCAGGTTTGTGAAAGCAGTCACCATGTTTTTGACAAGTTCTGCTTAATTTCTGACTTTATTGTTGCCCGGTAGGTTTTTTGCTATCTTCCCGCTTCCAGTTCCACTTCGTTCATTAAGTTTTCGAACTCTGGATCTCTAATAAGCTGCCGGATCTGAGGAGCGTCAAGATGCCAGCTTTCAACTTCTCCATGGTCAATCCTGGAAAAGCCTGGCACAAGAAAGTGAAGCAGTCGCCATCTTTGTCCCTGTTCAACATTATCACGCAGAACTATCGAACCTGAATACTTCTTGTCATTAAAATAACCATTTCCAATCACGACATGGAATTTTAGCCGCATCAACTTCTTCTAAAATGTTGCACACATGCATACATCTGAATAAAAACGTAAAAAAACAACATGTGGTTATAGCCCAAAAACCTGAACTGGTTTAGCAAAACCAGTGTGATTTTTGGATTCAGCTCATCAGATTCTTCTTAAATCAGTTGATAAAAGGCAGACAACAAATTTGTTACTTATAAACCCTTATCCTCGAGTGGCTTCAAAAAAGCATTCCGACACAAAATCCATAAAAGAACATTTCCAGACACATAAATACATTTGTGTAAAAAAAAAAAATGGGCCCAGTCATTTCAGAGTTCATAGTAAACGAATCTTCTCACAGACAAAAAAGTGCCTTATATATATATATATATATATATATATATATATATATATATATATATATATATATATATATGTATATATATATATATGGCTTTCTTCAGGCAAAGTTTCCCGACGGTTGCTGACTCCTCTATTTCGAATTCGTGTTTGTACATACAATCATTAAATTAAACAACAAAAAAAAAATGTCAGGGTATTTCCCATCAAAGTCCTCCGACTGTTGCTGCGGGCCTGTTAGTCGCTTTTTAAATTAAAGAAAAAAAAACATGTGTGTGTTTATATGTGTGTGTATGTGTGTGTGTTTTTTTTATAGGGGTCACCACTTATCAAGACCCGAAGGCCACTCAGGGATAAGGGTTATTGCGTGTACAGTAATCAATGAGATAGTATTATAGTAATCATTAGTATTGGGGGTTTTGATAGAGTGTCTTACTTAAGGGGGCGGTTTGTCAGGAGTTTGTTTATGTTGGACTTGAAGACGTCCAAGTTGTAGTCAGGTGGGAAACAGGCAAGTGGCAGAGAGTTCCACTGGCGTGCAGTTCTAAGAAAGACGCTTTGCTCATGGAATCTACGTTTGGATTTAGGCACAGATAGAGTGGGGAAAATTATTGACAGTAGTTTCAGCCAGACGGGTGTTTCTCGTGAAAGATTGTCGAGGGGGAGGCGAGGGATTGGAGCTCGGACGAGCACCTGCCATGGAAATAGCGATAAAACAAAGACAGGCTTGCAACATCTCTTCAGTGGGAGAGAGGTTGCAGGGAAGAGAATAGGGCATCCCCCACTAAACCACGAAGTCTATTTTGTACTCTGTCAAGGCAGGATAGGCTGTTTTTAGCAGCTCTTTCCCAGATGTGGGAGCAGTACTCCATCCTAGGACGTACTTGGCTTCTGGAGCGGTTTATGTGCGAGGGTGTTAATATAGGTATCAACTATTTATTTACGCAATTTTTCTGAAATCTCAAGAAAAATAAAGGATGCACGCACGTTTATATATATATATATAATGAGAGAGAGAGAGAAAAAAGAGATAGAGGAAGTGGAGATATCTATAGAAAAGAGTCTTCACGAAGAAAAAATTCAAACACACGTGCACACACGCACGAACAGGATGGTACACACACACACACACATATATATATATATATGTGTGTGTGTGTGTGTGTGTGTGTGTGTGTTGATCTTTTTGTTTCCTTCATGAAGACTTATATGTGTGTGTATGTGTGTGTAAGAGAGAGAGAGAGAGAGAGAGAGCGAGAGAGAGAGAGAGAGAGACAGAGAGAGAGACCTATAAGGTTAGATGGAGAGGGAAAGAGAGAGCAGCAGAGCTAGCTAGACTCTTAGCTAGCTCCACCGCCATCTCTTTCCCTCTCTATCTTACCTTATAGGTCTCTCCCTCCCTCTCTCTTTCTCTCTCTCTCTCTCACACATATATATGAGAGAGATGTAGAGTTTCCCTTTCTATCTAACTCTATGTCTCTCTCTCTTATATATATATATATATATATATATATATATAAAGAGAACAATATATATTTAGATTGAGAGGCAAAGAGAGAGGGCTTAAAGTCTAACTAAAATGTTCACGCACGCACGCACACACACACACACACACACACACACACACACACGCACATATATATAGTGTGTGTGTGTGTGTGTGTGAGAGAGAGAGAGAGTGTGTGTGTGTATGTGTGTGTGCGCTCGCGCGCGCGTATGTGAGAGATAAAAAGCGAGGAGGCGATATTGCTCGAAAAGAGTCTCCATTTTTGTCAAATAGAGAGATACAAATGCATACAATAGAAATGATAGCATTTTAACTAAAGAACGTCATTCGACACAACAAAAAGCCATTGTGGTTAGCCGTGTTGTTCAAGTGTCGACGATACATTATATGAACAAAGTCAAAAGGAGACCAAGAAGCAAACGGGTTGCGCTCAAAGCCGTAAATTGGAGTCGTACATTATGAATATTATTGTCATTTTCGCCCATTCACAGACAATAAAATAAAATAAATTGAGGCATCACCTCTCAGTAGAGTTTCTGGATTCTCTCACACCTTTCCCGGCGTGACAGTTCTTTGGCCGTATTTGCCGTAACAAAACAACCGTGAATGATACGTTGGCCTCTGCCTCCCTTCTCCATCGTTCACCGCCCGACGTGCGGATAGACGAATACGTCAGGGTCATCTGTGACGTCAGCTGCGGAAATAGCAGATTCGGAACTGGGAGAAGATTAGCGGTCAGCGAGGTCGAATGATTAATTGCATTGGTTGGGGTCGCGGTCGTCACGCTACTGGCTACAGGACTGGACCGATTTGAAGGGAAATAACTAAGTGGCTTCTCTACCACCTAATCGTTTTTCTTAAGTCGTTTCGTTTATACAGCGGTTACTAAAAGAAAGATGCCAGATCTTATCAAAGAAGAGAAAGAGAGAGATAGAGAGTATAGAGATAGATAGATAGATAGATAGATAGATAGATAGAGAGAGAGAGAGAGAGAGAGAGAGAGACAGACAGACAGACAGACAGTAGACAGACAGAACGTGCTAACACGGGTTTTAAAGGCGCCGAAATATCATTCAGTGAACGGAGAAAAAAAAATGAATTAGTATTATTTGGATTCATCAGACTGCTGTTGGGGCTGTTCTCATCTTGAGGGTGATTTTCACGTTTCGGCCGATCTAACCTCCAACCTTCTTCAGATGTTTCTGACGAACTCGGGAATTTGGACAGAATTTCGAGCGGAACCAATTATTTACTTCACGGAAGTAGCGTGCTCTTGTTCTGTCAGCCATGACAGGATAGAATAGAAGTCCTAAGTAATTCGCAATTATATTTTTCAGTCGCCCACACTGAGGATTGAACCTTCAACCTTCAGTAGAATATCATTTTTACAATTGATTTTTCCAAGTACTCTCACCACTGCGCCACGGTCCACATCGACCGAAACGTTGTGAAAATCACACTCAGAATGAGAACAGTAATCTGACGAATCTAAATAATACGAATAGCCAATTATCTTCTAAAAAATTCAGAAACGTCAAAAATGAATTGTTTTCCCTTCTTTATAAGCGGCAGCACAAAAAGTGTAATATCTGTTCTGATATTACAATTAATCTTTACTGTCTTCGACCAGTGAAGAAGAACTTCTAGAGTGATGAATTTTTATTTTTCTCCCAATCCAGTGTGCCTTATTTTCGGAAGTAGATTTTGCCAACATTAAAAACAAATATTGTTTCTAAGTCTTCCCTCGTGAAGAGGCAAGTAAAGAACTCAAACAGTTATCCTTATGTCTGGGATCAGTATGAAGCATCACTTTGATTAATGGTGGAGATCCTTCTTGACTGGGGCAATTTTTCTTTTTGTCACATTTAGAGGACCTTTATAGTGAGAAATGGATTTTCTCAACATAAACCGACATTACCTCAGCCATTTTAGGAAGGCGATAAATAGTGACTACTGACAATAAAAATGGGTAAAGGAAAGAGAGAGAGAGATAGATAGATAGAGAGAGAGAGAGAGAGAGAGAGAGAAAGAGAGAGGAGAGAGAGAGTGCGGTAGGAGGCAAGCAAAGCAAAAGTTCTTCAAGGAGAAAAGGATTCACACACACAAATATATAAACCGATAGAAAATATATATATATATATATATATATATATATATATATATATATATATATATATATATAGAGAGAGAGAGAGAGAGAGAGAGAGGCAGGATGGCAGTTCGAACTGGATTCAGAGTCCTGTCTTACATTTTTATCTCTATTTATGGACTTATGGAAATAAAAGATCGAAAGGAAAAAGAGAAATAGAAACACGTAGGCACGGGCATTAATCGCTGAAAACTGATCCGGGGGGGGGGGATATAGTTTTGGAAGCCGGGTTATAAATTTTGTAGGTTTCCGATTACGTTTTGATTGTGCTTGAAAGACTAAAGTTAATTTCCAAAAAGAAAACAATATTTGTACACATGGTAAAAAAAAAAAAATGTTATAATGAAAAATGTTTTCACAGCGACATTCAAAAACTGACAAGTTTAGCTAAATTTTGAAATTAAATAAATTCATTCTAGAAAACCCTAGAAAGATAAATATTAGTTTTCTAGGTCTATTTCAAAGATAATTGATAAAGTAAAATCCTAAGATAATGAAATAAAACACACCTTGTTTGTATATAAAAAAATAGATTAATTAATCCCCCCCCCCAATCGAGAGATTTTGGCTTCGCATAAACAAAACCAACTAAGCATGGGTTCTGTGGAAGCCCAAAATGTCAGAAAGTCAAAAGGTTGTCTGAAAATGACGTCAGGCAGTTATAGGGATGTAGGGAATGCTGGTTTTCTTTTTCTTCCACAACCGTGCATCTGTACATTCATATCGTGAACGTTTGTAATATTTTTACCATTTTTTTAAATTAATTATTTTTCTGTGTTCCTGCTTAAAAAAAATCAACATTATATAAAAATTATGTTACGCTGAAGATTACATATTCAAGCCAGGAAAATATTAGAATCTTACATATAAAAATTACGCTAAAAATGTTATCTAAGAGAAAGAGGAAATATTTTTTGCAATTATAATTTTCTGTGCGAAAGAATAATAAATAAACAATGCTTAATTGAATGATAATATTGGTAGATCGAGAAATTACTTTTTCTTCGAGCTTTATCGAATTCGTTAATACGAACTTTAGGGCCTTTTTTTGTTATGTTCCTGAAAAGTTATTATTTTTTACTGTTACAATTCACGATGTTTTATTTTCGTAAAAAAAGCAAAAATAAATCATTCATTTTTTTATTACTACTGAAGAACATAACTTTAGTAAAGGTGTTTTTTTTTTGTGTCAAAACAAAATAATACATTTCCACTAAGACTCAAATAAAAATAATGGGTTCATTATATTTCGTGGTTATTATTTGATAAATACTGAAAATTTTATTAAAATTGGTTAATTTTCTAATTTTTGGTGAATCTTTAAGTAAAGGGAGGAATCAAAATATTTATACATTTTGAACATCGGCGATTAACTTTGCACGTACCTACAAGAAATAAAAGAGGTAAACAATTGTCGACAATTTACATTGAGGGAGACAAACAAAGAAAGCAAAGGCAAAGATAAGCAAACGTGATTAAATGCAACGGTGACACTTTGCTTTAGGATTCTTTTTTGCAATATTTCGATTTTCCATGTATTTTTTTTTATATTAAAATCGAAAATATTAACAAAGGTTCCATAGTAGTTATTGACACGAGCGCTTTCGATTCGTCCATGAATCATCTTCATGTGTTGAGGAAGTAAAAGCGCGAACGAGCGAAAATGGAAATTAAAGTGAAAAGTAAAATATACATTAAACTGCGTTCGATGATGGTAAGTTAAAATATATAAAATCGATGAGAAGTCGATTATATATATATATATATATATATATATATATATATATATATATATATATATATAGAGAGAGAGAGAGAGAGAGAGAGAGAGAGAGACAAAGACAGGGACTGGATAAGAAAGAGGGAGCGGAAAAATATTCAACGTTTACAATGAAAATAAGTGCAATACAAAACGAAACAAGAGAAAACGTTACTCTTTTTGGCATTTGTGCATTTTAGGTTTTTGAGTATAAGTTTTTGATTCCACTTTTGAAAACTTCTACTTGGAACAAGGGAGACAATTAGAAATTTCTAAAGTCCTTAAAAATATGCATCCGAAAATGTTAAAGTTTCGCATATCTCTTTGGTCATCATCATTATATCGTATGGATCGGAAGATTCTATTTTTGGCATCGGTTCCCGCGATATTTTTCTAATGAGAATCATTTCTAGCAAGACATCAGGAACCACGAGAAAGTTGTCAACATCCTAATTGAAAATGATTTTATTGTGGAATGAACTAGATTCGAACTTGGAGCATCCAGGTCGTCAGTCTGTGTCATTATTAACCAGTTGACCACCGTCATCTCTAAACTTTTCGATAAAAGCAAAGCAAACCAAATTAACACGATAGCACAAAATCAAACATTATCTGAACATTTATTGAATTTAGATATATTTTGGAACGTGCTATAAAATAATAGGAATTTCGAAATAAATTACAACAGGCATTTCTTGTATTTTTTCTGAAATGAATAAAAATAGTAGTCGTTAAATAAAAATGGATGACTACTATGTTCAGAGGAACTGTTTAATGGCTAGTTTCCTTAAGAAAATAACATTCTGAAATGAATGAACGCTGTCATTATATAAAAATAAAACAAACTAACATTTTTGTACAAAATTAAACTTTCGAAATAACTGAAAACAAATAGCTTTTTGAATTGTCTTCCCTTTTCAGAGTAGAAGTCTTCAAAAATGAAAGCAAAGGTTGTCCCCAATAATTAAAATGCACAAGGGAGCTCCTTATCATTTCTTTCTATTTCCCTTTATCGTTGAATTACAGGAAGACGAATTATACAATAAGGAGATAAATAGACATAGAGAGAGAGAGAGAGAGAGAGAAAAGAACAAGTGCATGAAGAGAGAGAGAGAGAGAGAGAGAGAGAGAGAGAGAGAGAGAGAGAGAGAGAAAAGAACAAGTGCATGAAGAGAGAGAGAGAGAGAGAGAGAGGGACAGAGAGAACAAAAAAGAAAGAGAGAGATAAAGAGAGGGAAGAGTGAGAAAAAAAGAAAAGAGAAAAGAAGGATAATCAAAGAAGAAATAACTAAATCAGTGTATTCTTTTGATTTTTATAAGGGAGCCATAACTTATCAAGGCCCGAAGGCCACTCAAAGATAAGTTCAAGGATTGTTCATGGAATCTGCATTTAGCACAGATACAAAATGAGAAATTGCTGATAGTGGTTGTAGCTAGTCAAGTGTTTTGTGAAAGTTTGTAAGGGAGATCATAGATTGGAGTTCAGACGAGCATTTGCCATAGAAAATAACGATAGAACAAGAACAGGCTCGCAACGTCTCTTCCGCGAGAAAGAGGTTGCAGGGCATCGCATACTAGGTTTTGAAGCTGGTTTTGAACTCTATTAAGGCAAGATAGGACGCGCCAAGTAGTTCCTGTCCAGACGTGGCAACATTTTAGAGCGTATCAGTCTCTTATACAGATAGAAGATTGCATCGTGAGTGAGATATCTACTGGAGTGTATCCTTTTGGCATTTTGGTTAGAAGCAAAGTGTAGTATTTGTTTTAATAATGTGCTTCATCTTTTCTGCCCTTTGTCAGTGAAGGAGAGATTCTTACAGATTGAAGCAATTTTTGTCACAACCTTGAATGCCCGTTTTGGGGGAGTTGAATCTTTCTACATTAAAAAATAACTTTGTGCCTAACTCTGTCCTCCTACGAAGAAAAGTAAAATAGTACAATTGGAAATCAAGACTAAACAAAAAGGAGACGGAATAAGCGAGAGAAAGAGAGAGAACGAGAGAGAGAGAGAGAGAGAGGGGGAGTGTGAGAGGTGAAAAGAAAGAAAAAGTAAGAAAGAAGGTCAGACAGACTACTGACAGGGCAGACAAAAGAATAAAAAATATTGAGTGGATAGTTATTTATTTCTTTGTTTCTTTCCGTAATTATTCCTATATATAGATTCACAGGATGAAGTTGTGTGTGTGTGCATAGAACGATCTCTACCAAACTATTCTGTCAACTTTTGGTCTACAGACTTGAAACTTGGCATATAGGGCATTCGGATCTGTGGAACAAATTTGATCTAGTTTGGTGTCGGTAAAAATAGCTGCTAAGGGGTCAACGTTGAAAAATTCGAACTTAACAGGCGTAAATCGACTTAAAGTGCTCCTATACGTAAATATACATTTATACGTTGAAATCAGTTCACTCGTAAAACTTTGATATGCACGGCGTCTTAGCTCAAATCATAGTGAATAACATTGGAAAAGTAAATGTTTTGGTTTCGATTCTAGCTGATTTCGATTTTAGATGGGTACAAGATAATAATCAATGGAGAATTGGCTATAATAATACATACTGATGCGGGAGAGAATGAGAGACCCCATTTTTCTGGAATTGTAATTGACAGAAATTGATAGTTTGAGAAAAAGGCAGAGAGCAGGAAGAATCGTATGGAAGAAAATTAAATTACAATAAAAAGAGTTACATATTTATTACTAAAAGAGGAAAAATGAAATAATAAAAAATAAAATAAAAAAGAAATATAATTCAATGGAAGAACATTTCGATAAAATGAAAATAGATGAATAACGATTGAAAAACCAAAAAAAAAATAAATAAATAAATAAATAAACAAAATGAAAGATAATGTAAAAGAAAAAAAATATTTCCTGTTAAATTTACCAAAAAATAAATACTCAACTTCGGAAAATTAGAAAAGAAGAGAAATAAAGAAAGAGAATAAAAAGAATGAACAAATGCAGAGAAAGATTAGGAAAACGACTTTAAAAATTTAAGAAAATCATAATAGTTTGAAAAGAGATATATAAAATGATATAGAAACTGAAGGACGACAAAAGAAGGCAAACAAAAAGATAAAAAATAAAGAAAGAAAACAGCAATGAAAGAGATGAAAAAAAAAAAAATTAAAAATAGCAAAACGACCAAAACGACGAAAAACGAATTAATCTTCTTTTTGTCTCTTTTAATATCTCTTTCTATTCTCCCTTCTTTCGTCTATTCACTCACTCACTCACTTTGTTGTGACTTTTTAATAAAAAAAAAAGAAAGAAAATCATTTCTTTGTTTTTTATTTATTTATCTTCCTTAAATCAAATTCTGGATATTGCTCATCTTTTCATTTCATGTTTCTATTTCTTTTTTGTTTAATCTTTCATTGCCGTAAACCCATAAATAGAGATCAAAAGGAAAGAAAAGAAAAAAAGGAACCTGATTGAAAGACAGTAACAATAAAAAATTAAAAAAAAACGAAAATGAATAAAAAAAAGTAAAAAGAAAAGAAACAACGAAAAAGAGAAACATGAAAAATGCTGAGAAATTAAAAGGAGAGTACGAGTAACAACTGAAACAATTAAAAATAACGGAAAATAATTAAAAAGAAACGACGAAAAATGGAGAACATTAACAAGAAAGAAATATCGAAAAGATAACAAAATTAAAAAATGGGATGAATTAAAAAAAGAAAAAGAACGAGAAGAAAAAACTATTAAAAAGAAACAACTAATAAAAATGAAAATAAACAAAGAAAAAATATAATAGAAAGCATTCAAAAGGCAAAAATAACGAAAAATATAAGAAAAGACGCAACCAAGACCAAGATTAAAGATGACCACAAAATAAGAAAGAAAGAAAAAAAGAAAGAGAAATTCTAAAGCAAGATAAAAAGAATCGCCCAAAAAGAAGAAAAAAGAAATAACAAAAAAGATGATAAATTTAAAATAACAACCCCCCCCCAAAAAAAAACAAAACAAAACCCGAAAAGAACAAATAAATCAAAAAGGAAAAAAACAACAAAAATAAATACAAAAAAGAATCAAAAGATGGACAGCATAAAAATGAGAGAAATAACGAAAGAGATGAAAGAAATACGCTATCAGAATTAAGATTCAAGAGTGCCGTCAGATGATAAAAAAGAAAGAAGAGATACCCTACGAGGAAGAATTAGCGAAAACATAACAAAATTAAAAAGGGACAAATTAAAAAAAAAAAAGAACGAGAAGAACACATTTATTAAAAAGAAACAACAAAAAATTGAAAATAAACAACAAAGAAAGAAAAAACTAAATAATGGAAAGCATTCATAAGAAAAAAAACAACAAAAAACAAAACGAAAAATATCAGAAAAAACGCAACCAAAACCAAGATGACCACCAAATAAGAAAAGAAGGAAAAATAAATTCTAAACCAAGAGAAAGAGAAACAACTGAAAAGATGAAAAAAAGAAATAACGAAAAAGATGATGAAGTTAAAAATAACAACGAAAAAAGAAAAGAAAAACAAAAAGAAAAAAGAAATCAAAAAAGGAAAACAACAAAAAAATGAAAATAAATACAAAATAGAAAGGAAAAAAAAAACAAAGGCTGGACAGCATAAAAATGAGAAAATAACGAAAGAGATAAAAAAAAATACGCAATCAGAATTAAGATTCAAGATGGCCGCCAAATAATAAGAACGAAAGAAGCGATAACTTAAAGCAAAGCAATCCTATTAATGTTCGCCTGATTCCCGTAATTTCCAGTAATTTCCCGTTCTTTTGCATTTATGGCCGGAACTAATATATCCCCATAACCTTCATGGGTGTAAAACCGATCGACGCGGAACAAGGTGCAAGCGAACACCTCACACCATTGCTGAGAAAAGCCATGATAAATGGCGTCATAAAAGTTTAAAAATGGCTGACTAGTGACAATAATAAATGAAAACAACAGTGTTGCCTTTTGACGCGGAGCATAATATTTTGATTCTCAGGGTGAGACGGGAGGAGAGATGCTGGCAGTGACAACGAACAAGATAACGAGTTATCTCATCTCTTCCCGTTAAAACTCTTCTCTATTCAAAACGATAATCTTGAATAGCTTCTTTGCACCCCCGCCCCGGAAGCTTACTTGCCGGACTTCCGGAAGGTAAAAAGGGAAATAGAAAACTCGCCTTTCAATTCGATTGCGATCATTATTATTGTCCTGGCGTTAACCACAAATTTAACAACCCATCGCGGTTATTTTATTTATTTATTTTAGCGTTCGCGCCCGAGGTTTCATCTAATATGCACCTTCTTATTTTATTGACATCATTTTTTTTTCGTTTGTATACTTTTCCAATACAAATTTTATGGTAATCTTTTTTAACATAATTTATTGTCTCGTTTACTTCGATCTTTTACCTTTATTTCTTATATACACTGTCAACCAGCGACCATTAGATGTTTTGCTATATATATTCCCCTTTTCTGCTATCATATAAAAAACCAATTCTGTCTAACTTCGCTACCGTGAGTCGTTAGCTAAATATATAATTTTTATCTGCTTTTATTCCTTTCAGATTTATCCTTATTTCTTGTACGTTTTCATTATTCATGATCATTTTCTATGATTCCGTTTTAACATACTATGCATGTATACTTATTTATATATACATATTTATGTACTTATCCTTATTATATTTTCTACTATTAAGGAGTGTTCAGTTGCCCAGGAAAATGGAAGGAGCCAGAAAACCGCTGTTTCGACCCTTGAACTCGATACAAATGTTATATATTGGGATCCTACGCAGGTATGTAGAGATTATATGAACTAGTATGAATGTCAAGTGAACGAAAATAGTTCCAATGCCTCCAATCACTTTTTAATGCTGTAATGAATTCAAAATAACACAAAGTGCTGTATTTCTTTGGAACCTAACAGTACCCTCGAGTAAGGCGGTAATATAATGTGACGCCGTAGCTTGAGAAAAACTCCTATGCCTCACCGGTGTAGCTAGCCCTGAGAGATTCAACTACTAAGTCAAGCGAGGTAGGGCTGGAGCCAGCCACTAATTACTATAATACCTATGGACCCTGATTACATTAACTTTACATCCAATAGCAGATATCAGGGTTAATGTATATGTATGTTGGTTGAATTGATTGAAGATTGAACGCAACAATCCAAGCGAAAATGGGAAACAATTATTTGTTTTAGATTAAAATTTTGTTTTTTTAATATACAATACGAGCAAGGCTACGTGCTATAAATGTTAGAATTCTGTTTTATAACCGAGCGTAGCTGGCTCTCTGTTTGATTGCATGACCCCATCACTCGTTAGAGTGGCATACCAGAACTTATTGCGTTTCGCTCGTGTTATTATAGAAGAAAAAAATAAACACGAATAATTTATGCGTGTAATAGCGTAACAGTGGCCCTCTAGACGAATACGGGAATCTAGACATAATTTCGAACTGAACCCTTTAATTAATCTACGATAGAAGGATTGAACTGTTCGACTAGAAAGTTCCTAAGTTCAAAAATATGCAACTGAAGACGGTCCGTTACATCGATCGAAACCTTTATAAATATATCTATCAGATCTGCATAGAACTTTGAATAATCTAGATAACTCAAATTAATCAATCTTCATCTAAAATATTTTCTTTTCTTTATATTTTTTTAAATTCATTTTTCTTAATAATTCGATTTTGTTTATTTCGCCTTTCAATAGTTTTCTCTCATTTTCTTCCTTTTCCAAATGTATTATCTTTTTGTAAATACTATGATTCCTTTATTGCTTCTGCATTTTTTAATATTTTTCTTTGTGTTTTATCCATTCTTCATGATCCCAAACAAATTCCCATTTTATACATTTCTTTTGACGCTCTTCTTACGCTTTCATTTACAATGACAGGCATTTTTTTCTGACTGCGCAATGGGGTTTTTCGCTCTCATCCATCTAAATGATAAGAATATCGACCATGTTATACACTAAACCCTATTTATTCAAACTCCATTAATGGCGTCTCTCATCTGATTTCAACACCTGCCAGCTATAGAAAAAGAAGAAAAAAGCAGCTCGACAACTTATATTCATACTTATCTTTTCAAGATGGCCAGTCATAATCCGTAAGTATAGCACGTTGGTGAAAAAAGGGTTCTTGAATATAAAAAGACAAAAAAAAAAAACAAAAAAAAACGGCTTCAGCGATTTGTAGAACAAGAAAGATTTTAAAAGAGGATCAGCGTCTTTAGATATATGTTTAACGCTCGTTATTAATTATCTTCTGTCAAAAAATTATAATCAATATAATAATCGTTTTTTATAATGAGAAAATTTATAAATATTTAAAATCTTAAAAAGTTCAACAAAATGCCAATTGCATTTTTATTAGTGCATAAGGCACATCTGATTGAGTTGAAATAAAATATTTTTTGCTTAAATTCTAGTATCTTTCTTTTTATAGTTTAATATTAATAGTTTTTGGTAAATTTTATGGTTAAACATTTTGTTGAACATCTTTCTGTTGAGGCCGAAATCCTTTTTCAAGAAAATACCTAACTTTTTAAAATTCTATTCATCAACAACGTAAGCAACAATAAAAATAATAGAATTATATTTATTAATTAATAGAACATGCTAATGATCACAGGAAAAGTATTACATAAAAAAAATTTACAGAAATTTGTTTTAAATTCTGAATTTAAGTGATTCATAAAAGTGATATCGTTCGCCTGCAGGGATACAGTTATAGCCCCATACCACGCTGATTGGGAGGTTAGCACTCAAGTTTTTGCTATTTCGATTGGATATATGGTCTGATTTTTCTCAATTATTTGTTTCTTTTATATTTTTCAAAAGAAATGCCAATATTGATGGACGACATTTTGGAATGAAAATTAAAATTATATGAAATATTGGTGTCACTGATAATATTTCACTTGTTATTATTCTAAATAATGCAAGTAAAATGCCCAAATCGACTTTCATAAAAGTGAAGAATATCTGGTTTTACAATGAAATTTCTGCAAAAAAAATTTATTGAAATATATAATTTCGGAATTAATTCATTGAGGATCGTAATTTTAAAATAAAAATCTATTTGTTTGAACACACACATATTCCATTGCAGTAGAAACATTCTATTTCTAGTGGCTTTTTGCAAATGCTCAGTATTTTGTTGACAATATTTGCGAATTGAAGAGTCAGTTTTGAGATAAATTTTGAATTGCTTGAGTGTAAATAAAATTGTTGTTTTTTTAACTCTAGTATCTTCCTTTTTAGAGTGTAATACTGATCAATAGTTTTCAGTAAAATAATTTTCCGGTTAAAATTTTATATTACATTTATCTCTTGAAGCAGAAATCGTGTCTCCAGTTTAGTTATGATTCATAACAGTGCTATTGTTCGCCTGCAGAGTAACAGTTACAGCCCCATGCCATGCCTAGGTGATGGTTGAATTTTAAAAGCGAAAACCACCACTATTTATTTCTATTGAATGTATGACCTTGTTTTTATCAAATGTTTGCTTCCTTTATATTTTTTCCAAAAAAATGCCAACAATATTGGACATTTTGGAAGGAAAATTGACATTATTAGAAAAGTTAGTGTCACTGACAATATTCCACTTAATATTATTTCTAACAATGCAAGTATAATGCCCAAAATCGACTATATTCAAAGTGTGCAGAATAGCTGTTTTTACTTTGAAATTTGTTCCAAAAATATTTTGTTTTTTTGTACTGAAATTCATAATTTCAGCATTAATTCACCGAGGATTATAATTTTCAAACATAAATCTATTTATTTGAACACACAAATATTTCATTGCAGTAGGAAACGTTCTAGTGACATTTTCCAAGTGCTCAGTATTTTGCTGACATTTGATACAATGTTTGAGCACTGAAGCATCAGTTTTGAGCAAACTTTTAAATTGCTGTCGACCATCAGTAGGATGAAGTTGAATAACTAATCTCTGTGGTATTCCAGCAATCTGCAAGGTTTGGAACCCACAGCCAACTTTAAAGGTGCAATTACATTCACTATCTTGTAGTCTTTGGCAGTTTTGTTTGTGTATTCTAAGACATTTCATCACTTTACTTTCTTCAAAAGTGAATAATTGTTTGGCACTGTCAGGGCACTTGTTTATCAAAAATTCCCAAAATGCAATAGCACATTCTTGTTGGCCACTATTAAAAACGCCTCCGATTGATTCTCTAAGATCAGCAACACTGTGAGTGCCAGGGACAAGCAATCTTTTTAATTGCTGAATTGGCAAATCAATGTTTGGAATGCTTTTAATGATGTTAGACAACAAAGGAAGGTGGTAAATTGTCTGAACAATACTGTTAGCAAAACAAGCATTTCTTTCATTGATCAATTTGAGGTCCAAATTATTTTGAGAAATTGAATTGTCTATTTTCAGCCATTTTCTATTTGGACTATTATGTTTTTACTTCAAATCATGATCTATAACGATTGTTTTTTTTCGTTTATAAGTCTGTTTGTACAATGACAAACTTTGAGGCATAACAGAACAAGGAGGAAGCGGTGGCAAATCAACCCTGTCTCTTTTGGCCCTCAATCTATTATATTCAGTCCATGCACTTTTGTTACACATGGTCAATTTATGAGGGTCAAGGTCAATCAAATAGACATTGCACAGCTTTCTAGCACGTGACAAAGCTACATAGGCCATTCCATCTGAAAAGACATCAGATCCCAAGTCAACAATGATACCATCGACTGAAATACCTTGGGTTTTGTGGACAGTTAAAGCATAGCTGAGTGACAAAGGTATTTGAGATCTAGTCACAAAGAGTCCAGGAGAAAGTTCATAGTCAGCTTGCACAAATTCAACATTGACTGCATATGATAAAATTTTACAGTCACAGCAACAACTTTGCCATCTTTCATTTGTATTTCAGTGACTGTACCCATTGTACCATTGCAAAGTCCTTTTTCAATATCAATATTTCGACGCAACATGCATCTAGCACCAATTCCAATTTTAAGCACAGTTTCAAGTCCAGCTGTGTCAGAAATCTTTTTAAGTTTAGAAGTTTTTGGTGTCTGTTTTGATTTTTTTTTTGTTACGGTTTTTTGTCTTAAGTTGGAATCAGTTGCTGAAATTTCAATGATATGAATATTATTTTTTTTCAACATTTTATAATTCACTTCCTCAGCAGATTCATTTGTGGGTACAATGCAAATAATATGCATTTTCTTTTGCAAATTTTGCAAAAGATCAGTAACTTGATCAATATTTGCTTTTTGTTTAGGATTGATTCGATGCCTTTTCAAGATCTCAATATCCTAATCAGTTGGTGACCCAAGTCTTATTCTGTTAAGAATATTAACAAAGTTTTCATTGTCATCTTTTTGTCGCACATTTATGGTCAATTCATCATAATCGAAATATGACCACAAATTTATACCAGCAATTCCCAAATTTGATTTTCTAGCATCTTGAATAGATATTTTGGAAAATACAGGTTTTTCATTAACAGGTGGAAGCTGAAATAAATCACCAAATGCAACAATTGACATGTTTGCAAATGGATACACTTGTTTCCTAATATCACCAAAAACATCTTGCAAACGTTGGTGAATAAATGCTAATTGCAAGTGACTAACCATGCTTATTTCATCAATAATGAATAATCTCGCATATCCAAGCATGGTTCTCAAACTTTTTATTTTATCCTTTGATAATGGTTCATATTTAGGTGTAGAACCATGCTGCACATTTAGTTGAAAGACTCTATGGCATGTAGATCCTTTCAAAATGTAAGCACTGACACCAGTAGGAGCACAAATAACTACACTGGGTCCATTGATGGCAGGATATGTGAGAGTAATTTTATCTGCCAGTGCATTGATCAGAAAAGATTTGCCTCATCCACAAAACCATTAATAAATTTGAGAATTTGTGGACAATCGTCACAATTGCACCTGTGAATAGGGTTTTCCTCATTCCAATGAAGATTTTGTTGCTCAAGTTTGGAAATAATTTCATTATAAATTTCTTTTTGAATGAAATTCAATTTTTGATCATTTTCTAAAACTTGAACTTCAGTGACATGTCTGATTTGAGGCATATTCAAATCAGCTTCATTTTTATCTGCCTCTTTAGCCATATTAGGATCGCAATTAATTTGATCATCATCAGCGTTATTTTCATTTTCATAATTTTTAGATTTTTGCTCTATTTTTTTGCTTATTTCAATAGCATCTTTAATTTTTTTCTTAATACTTTCATAATTTGTCATTTCAGACAAATATGGAGCATTTTGATGTAATGATTGCTCATATGATTTACAGATTACAAATTGGCATATTTTGTTGTAACATAAACCTCAGTGTGAAATTCATTTTCATTTGAAAAGGATTCATTGTAAAGGTCAGAAATAGTAGCATCCCTGCTAATCTGGTAAATTAACTCACTATATATTGACCAGTCCCCTTCAAGTATTGCGATGTCATATTTGTTAAGCCATGTTCCAATCGACAATAATCGATATATTTTTCTGATCACTGTTCTCAGGTGTTGCGAGTGTGGTGACAAGAGTTTCAGCAGGGCCAGCTTGTCCGTGCAATCACTTTGGCCACAGCAATAAATTCTATCAGAATGCATACCTTTGCAACTTTGGAAACTATCCAATTTCTTCCTCATTTGGGCAATTGTCAAATTCGGAATCAAATCAGACAAATTGTTATGCAATCTTTTAGCATATTCCAATTTCTGAGCTGAGTCTGGACAGCCATCTTCGATTCTACACAGACGAGTCATTGATATTCTGTAGTCACTGTTATTAATTTGATTTTCATTGTGTCGATGAAAATTAGCATCTTTGCTTGACATTTCGAATTTGCAAGTAAATTTAGATGCTTTTTTTCTATGTTTATTTTTATATTTGTTATAATATGCTTTTGCACAAATTTTTTCTCTATTTTTTTATAATACTGGGCCATTTTCGCATGCATTTTTTCTCTATTTTTATTGAAATATTTTTTATTTGACTCTTTTTGCTTTTTTTTATAAGTATCATTATTTACCGCTTTGAGTTTTTTTTTAAAAATTCTGAACTCTTTGTTTTATTTTATCTTTATTTTTTCAATAATATTCAGCTTTTCTAGCTTTTTCAGCAATTTTATCATATAATTTTTTATTGCCATCATTCATAATATATTCTTGACAGGCCACAAAATCACCGCAATACCACATTTACTCCAGGGGGGGGGTACTACGTAAGTCCCAGGAGTCCTACGTAAGTCCCTTATAGTAAAAATGTTGGTGCTCATGCACTAATTGTAACACGCTATTATTTTCTTAATAATATAAAAGAAAGTAAGAATTTTATTGACACAGTATTTGTAAACAAACAACAACAAAAAAATAGTACGCTTACGTGTTGAAAATAATGCAAGAAAATGTTACATGTAATATTTTACACAAATACTGAACAGTAGCCCTCCCCTCTCTGTCTGTCTGTCTGTCTCTCTCTCTCCCCCTCTCTCTCTCTGTGTTGCTGTTATTATGGTAGTACGAATAGTGATTTGTTTACGTTGTAGTTGAAAATATATCTTGCATTATTTACAAAAAGTTGTAAATAATGCAAGAAAATGTTACAGCCAGTTACAAAATTAAAAATGATAATAATATATTCATAATATATTCTTGACAGGCCACAAAATCACCGCAATACCACATTCACTCCAGGGGGGGTCCTACGTAAGTCCCTTATAGTAAAAATGTTGGTGCGCATGCACTAATTGTAACACGCTATTATTTTCTTAATAATATAAAAGAAAGTAAGAATTTTATTGACACAGTATTTGTAAACAAACAACAACAAAAAAAATAGTACGCTTACGTGTTGAAAATAATGCAAGAAAATGTTACATGTAATATTTTACACAAATACTGAACAGTAGCCCTCCCCTCTCTGTCTGTCTGTCTGTCTCTCTCTCTCCCTCTCCCTCTGTGTTGCTGTTATTATGGTAGTACGAATAGTGGTTTATTTACGTTGTAGTTGAAAATATATCTTGCATTATTTACAAAAAGTTGTAAATAATGCAAGAAAATGTTACAGCCAGTTACAAAATTAAAAATGATAATAATATATTCATAATATATTCTTGACAGGCCACAAAATCACCGGTAGTAATGTAACGGATAATCAAAAATAGGGGAAAAATCAGTTATGTAATATTTTACACAAATACTGAACAGTAGCCACCCTCTCTGTCTGTCTGTCTGTCTCTCTCTCTCTCTCTCCCTCTCTCTCTCTGTGTTGCTGTTATTATGGTAGTACGAATAGTGGTTTGTTTAGGTTGTCGTGGAAAACTCTAATGAAACTAAAATCCGGCAATTTTTATTTTTTTTAATAACGGTATTAGTATCAAAATATCTGAAAATGATATCTTAAACTAAACAGAAGAATGTCAAGGTAATTATTGTACTATTTCAGAAAATGTTCAATAAGTATGTCTCAAGTAAATTAATTTTTTATTTTTTCTACCGGTACCCTACGCTGGATTACACAATAGTAGTCTCTAAGTAACATTTTGTTTGTCTCGCAGTTACTTGCGAGACTAATATATATAACTAATACATTTACTCACATAAAATCAGTATACGAAAGTATATATTTATGCGTAAACTTTAAGTATTTACTTCAAAAGTGCTCAATACGTAGGTAGAGCAAGTTAGTAATTTATAAAATATATATGGCGATTAAGTTACACTGAATATTCGGCGTTTCATCCACTTTAGGATTCCTCACAGTGGATGAAACGCCGAATATTTAGTGTAGCTTAATCGCCATATATATTTTATAAATTACTATATATATATATATATATATATATATATATATATATGTATATATATATGTATATATATATGTATATGCATATATATATGTATATGTATATATGTATGTATGTATATATATATATATATATATATATATATATATATATATATATATATAATGTTAAAAGTCCACGTATGCTTCTTGGATTTAAAGGCTATGAGGGTTTTTTGAAGCATGAAAAACGATGTTACTTTTTGTATTTAATATTATTATTGTTATTTTTTATATTTCAAGCGGACCTCCGCTCTTGGTCACAAAAAAGTATCGAAATATTTTTCGATACTTTTTTGAATACTTATAAAGGAGAGCGTTAACTCGCCATAGCTTTCCTTGATATATTAGTAACAAAATCACCATCTAGTTTACTTTACATCAATATGCTGCAAATATAAATTAATGGGACTGTATACACGCTGAGATCCATTTTGCCCCCCCCTCCAAACGTAAGATCAATTTTATTTGGACCCTCACACATCGTGCCCTTATGATTCGTTTAAACAGTGAATAAATGTCCAATATAGCTACGTTAACCGTGGTTGGGAAAGTAAGTAACTTGAAAATTAGCCAAGCAAATCAGCTCAACCGTGCAAAAATGTTATTTTACTTCAAATGTGCATGTTGTGTTCTCCATAGGAACGTTAATGCCATCCTCTCGAAAAAATGTTCTACTCTCTACCCCATCATAATAATAATAATGTAATTTACAATTTTGAATGTAGCTGCAGTGCCAACTATGTGAATCGAACGATATTGAGGTTGGACGGAAGAGTCCAACAACACGTACTTACCAAAAATCAGAAATTGGACATACCGACCAACAGACGTACTTGCCAACAGATATGGTCTTCAATCATTGACCATCTCATTAAAACCTCGTCATGTGCAATGAACTTCAGCACAAACTCATTTTCAATTCTGAGTTGTGCTTACTCAACATTCCATTTAAAGATCTTGGAGACTGTTCACGTTCGCTTGAGAAGGTCTTCTTTCTGTAAACAGAGAGAATGTGTCTTAGTTTGAGCGTATGTTATGCGTATAAGCCTGAAGAATCCTAGAGTGGATGAAACGCCGAATATTCAGTGTAGCTTAATCGCCATATATATTTTATAAATTACTATATATATATACTATATATATACTTTTAACATGCTAAAACTAATTTTTTCTAATTTAAAAATACGTTGTTCAAAGTGGCTTTTACACACTAATTTTTTTTTTAAATGACCGTTTATCGCTTAATAATGACACTTAATCGGGTTTGTAATGACACTAAATCGGGTTTGTGGGTTATATGAGAAAATAAGTCTATGTATAGGCATTAGAAATGTTTCTTATCTTAAACATCATAAAATGAGGAGTCATTTTCTGTAAAAAATTAATTTATTTTACCCATCTAAACTCGAGAAATGCACGAGTAAAATGTTTAAACATTGAATGAGTAATAATGAAGATGGCTGCCACCCGCAATTTCGTAGAGCAAGTAGCAATCTTGACCTTGGAATCAAAAACCAAGATCGAATGAAACGAAACGAACCAAGGTAAAACTGAGAAGTTGGAAAATGACAATGAAACAACTGTTATTAATATTCCAATAAGTAAAAAGGAATTCAAAGAAAATAATTCAAACAACTTTTATTTTTACTTATGTAGAACAAATGCATGAAAAAAAACATGAAAAAATAATTTAAACAATTTTTAAAAAACATTTATTTTTAACATATTTCTTTCTAAATTTAAAATTAAAAAAAATTTGAACAACTTTTTAAACAACTTATATTTTGAGTTAAATTTTTACAATTTAAAATAGAAAATAATTTATGTAGTATAAATGCACATGGTGCAAGAAAGGATTTCGCCGAATTTATTTTTTATTGTAAAGACAGCTAAAAGAAATGAAATAAAAAGAACGTAAACGCAGTTTCAGCGCGTATAAAAGATACTTGAATTTGGCTGCGTTTGGTATAAGGGATTTATTGATTATTGTTATTGTTTACAATTTCTCGACTGTTAACTAGTGTACACTTTAACGAATGGCTGTATTGTTCCTACTTACTTGTCTCCCCGAAGAGCCAACATTCATAATTTTACTTAGTTTTACTAATTTCTTCAATGTTTATTATTGCATTTAATTGTCAGTGTGAACCAACTTTTCTAAGACGCAGCATATGTTAAGACCTCAGCGAAGTTTTTTTGTCATTTATTTTTTAAACAAATATTAAAAAAAGAAAGAACGTTTCCACATGTGATAAAATATACTTATTATGTTGGTGCAAAAATAATATCGTTTTTCCACACATGTTACTTTTATATATGATTTCTGAATTAATTCATCGATATATATATATATATATAATTTTGAAGCGCATTTTTCGCTCTATCAAATCGTGTTATTCGTTACCGTTCTCAATCTCTTCATTCATTTTTTGCAGTCTTTTCGACATCATGGACAAAATTCAAATCTGCACGATTTTCTTGTTCTAGTTCAGCCGAAGAACTGCCGAGACAGCTCGTGATATCAATGATACGTTTGGCCCAGAAACCACTAACAATCGTGTGGCCCAACGGTGGTTCAAGAAATTTCGCGATGGTGACGGCCGCCTACGGTTGATAAGGAACATTTCAGAGCCTTAATTGAACCCGGTCCTCGCAAAACCACACGAAAAGTTGCTGTTGAACTCGAGGTCGAATCCTCAAAAGTCGTTCGCCATTTAAAGCAAATAGGGAAGTCAAAAAAGTCGGATAAATGGGTGCCGAATGAATTAAACGTTAATAAAAAAAATCGTCGTTTTGAGGTGTCTTCTACGCCCCTTCTGCCCGACAAAAAACAATCCATTTCTCGAACAGATTATGATGTGTGATGAGAAGTGGATCCTCTACGACAACCGGCGGTGTTCGGTACAGTGGTTGGATGCTGGAGAAGCTCCACAACACTTCCTGAAGCCGAAATTTCACCAAAAAAGATTATGGTGACGTTTTGGTTGTCTGCAACCGTCACATTCATCACAGTTTCTTGAATCAAGGTGAAACGTTTATGGTGCGAAGTGATGCCGACAAATTGATGAAATGCGCCAAAAGCTCCAACATATGTGCTCAAGATTGGTCAACAGGAAGGGACCAATTCTCAACTGACTCTGCAGAAGCTGAACGAATTGGGCTACAAGACTCTGCCTCATCCGCCATATTCAGCAAACGTCAAAAACGACATTTTTTGCACCATCCTAATACTTACCTTCCTACTATGGCAAAGATAGGCACAGGGTTAGCTTTTAATGTAGTGCAAACTCCGCTACCCCACAAAAGATGCACTTTGAATTGGGAGAACATTTTTTAATCCTCAATCTTAAAAGATTTCTCCTTCATTGATCAAAGACAGAAAAGATAAAGTATCGTAAAAGATACTATGCTATACTTGAACGTTAAATTTAAATTAAATTTTTTAATTTTATTTGGAAAAGTAAAATGTAATACAAATAAACCGAAAATAAAAGATTGTAAAATTGGCAAACATTTAAAGCGTAATTTTTGTTCATTTTTAAAATATTCAGAGCAGACAAAAATATACTCGATTGTGGTGGCCATGAAAAGTGCTGCCTAATTTAATGTAAAGTAACACTCTTATTTTCATGGCTTTTTAATGGTTTAGGAGCCAAGACTGTTAAGCTTTTTTTACTATGGAAGATAAATTAAGCATATTTTACATTTTATGGTGATTTCGTGTGGGAGTTTTTGACATTGCGAGTCAGATTTAGGCCTAAACAGACATTAAAGATTAGTAATCTGTCCGAAAAAGTTAAAATGTCTTAGAAATGAAAGATCATTTTTTATAAAAATTTATATGAAAACATGATCCCCGACTTTAAATTCGAAAATATTTTTCAGAATATCCACACATAATCGCCTAAAAAGCAGAATCATTTTTTATGTCGAATACAGAAGGTTTCTCATCTTCTTTTAAATATAGATATAATTTATTTTTTAAATTAACAAACTTCTTAATGTTTTCTATTTATATATATATCCGCAAAGACTTTTCATATGATGCTATTTTTCCCATTTATACACGTGTACCATTTTCATCTATTTTCTCATTCAAAATAGTTCTAAAATCTATTAATTAATTCACGCATATATTTGGTGCTTGCGTTTTGTCGGATTTCTTTTTCAATTTTCATTTTGCAAATATTATATTTTCTGATAATAGCGGAGAATTTATTCGGCAATATTTTATATTTAGGTATGCCATTATTGCGATATTTAATTTATAATATTTCAATTTAACTTTTGTTATAAACACTGTTTGATTTTATTTGTTTCGTGCAAAACAAAATATACTCTCGCCGAAATACAAATAAAACTAGCTGATAAAATTTGTAAGCCTCCTGATAGTGAACCATTTCAATATAATTTCGAAAATATATAGTGAAAAAACACGGAATATTTGGTATATTAATCATATTTTTTATGTAGAGTAAGAAGTTAAAATATAGTGTTTTTCTTTGGTTGGAATCTTTTTTGTTTCGATTTAGCGGTTTTTGAAAATTTCAGAGGGCAAATGTTAAAAATATATCGATTCTCTGGAGATTTCTTTTCCTTGATCGAGTGGGTTTCTAAAAACTCATTTGGCAACACTGTATGTATATAGATTAGACAGAGAAATCAAAAAAAGAAAAGCACAAACACGCAATGTGTTTCCTATATTTCATTTCTTAATCTTCTACAAGAGTTCAATAAAACTTTGTCAATAACTAGTATATAATATTTAAGACATTGGACTCATTCAATTATTCTAGAGCTTGTGTTGTATTTGCAAAGCAGCATCTTTTTTTATATTGCCTTGTTGTTATTAAGACTTATGCTGTGAGAAAAGTCAATTATTAATATGGTGAAAAGGTTGTGAAGAACCAGGAAGGATGTAGACACATTTTTCAAATATTGATTGCTTATCATAATACTTTAAATATAAATGATATTTAACTTAAAATAAATAAGATTAGTTTCAATTTAAAATGATAGACCTGCGTTGACTTTTATTTTTATAATATAAACCTAAATGACAGGCGGGCAATATAAAGAAAAAATAGAAAAACAATTTGATTGGAGAAAGGAATATTAACGGAAAGTTAAAGTTTAAATAAATGTTATTTGTTTTAAAAGAATTTAAATAATAATTTTATATTGCCATAGAACATTTTTAATAACTTTACTATATATTTCCTTTGTTTAGAAAAGAGTAAACTGTGGAAAATCCACGAAATAAGGAATAACCTCCCCGATATTTAAACCTTAGGTTATGCAACAAATAATACAATTTTTTTATCCGTCATCAGTTAATTAGCCTCACACACACACACACACACACACACACACACACACACACACACACACACACACACACACACACACACACACACACACATATATATATATATATAGAGAGAGAGAGAGAGAGAGAGAATAAATGACAAAAAGTTATATACCAAAATTCATGATGTTGACCATCTTATAATTTATTCCTTTAATTCAGTTATATATATATATATATATGTTTGTGTGTGTGTATCTGTGTGTGTGTGTGTGTGCGTGTGTGTGTGTGTGTGATATTTAGATAGTAAATAAGAGGCAATAAAATCAGAGATACTCACAGAAATGTGGATTTTTCTGACCCCCCCTAAACCCCCCCTCCAAAAAAAAACAATGAATCTTATGGTCCAATGAATCACGTTTACTTGTCTGCTCGT
This sequence comes from Euprymna scolopes, assembly GCF_053919585.1. NCBI lineage: Eukaryota > Metazoa > Mollusca > Cephalopoda > Sepiida > Sepiolidae > Euprymna > Euprymna scolopes. The sequence continues at coordinate 158,581,240 of NC_136484.1, read as the reverse complement.
TTGAAAACTATTTATTTCCTTCTCCTTACATCCAAACTCTGAAAATCAGGTTCAGATGGCGGGAGGGAGTCATAAGTCTATTTTCGAAAGGAGATAAACATTCCCGAAAAAAAAGAAAGAAATTGGCACAATAAAAAATATGGCTGCATCCGTGTATACGCACAGCTCACAATAAGCAAGAACCTATCAATCTACCTGTCGACACACCTATCTATGCAGATTTATTCATGCTATTGTTTGTTTTGCGTCCGTTCATTCCTCTGCGGGCTTGTGAACTGGCCTTTTCTAGCGGTCACGTTCATCGATTTTTTTTTGTCTTGAAGATTTTTCTCCTGGATTCGGTACCTATCATAAAAATCTCTAACCAATAGAAATAAATAAATGCATCTGAATGCAATATCTAACCATTGAATGACAGCAAACGATAAAAAAGAAGGAAATATTATTTATCTCAAAATCCAACGATAAAAATCTGTTCTGATGCACACTATTTTCTACATCTCCGCTTCTTTTACAGATATCATTTTCAATACCATTTTTGAAAGCAGGGGTTTTGTCGTTAAGGATTTAATACATTGGTTCGTATTGAAAGAGTATCGTATGATAAACATGGCTACCTAGGAATATTTTTTTGCAAATACTTTGATTTCATAATATTCGTAGGCGACGAAACACGTGTCTTTAGATAAATATTCTCTCTATCTTTCTCTATAAACCATTTATCTTAATATATTTGCCTGGTTCCACTTTTCTCGAAAACTACTGAGCCGATCAGACTGCAATTTTGTATGGGCATTTCATATGATAAGCTGCAGCGAATTAAGTATTATTGTATCTGTTCGATGCATAGTTAAATATTAATAAAGATTAGTCACTACAATAGATCACTTACTCTTACTTTTTCCAGCAACTACTGGTTCGATCTGACTGAAATTTTGTATAAAATGTTGTTCTGACAAGGTACAGCGAACTAAGTATAAATGGTCTTCATTTGATGCACTGTTAGGAATTAATAGATTAGTATTAATGAAAACCCCCGTAAATTTAACCATATTCAATCATAAATTTGGTATAAAGGAGTCATTCTAAGTCAACGGGTTATAAACCTTTTGTCCGTTTTTAACAGGCTTAAAAGCCTAGTAATATATATATATATATATATATATATATATATATATATATATATATATATCAAAATGGTAATTTGCTTAATACTATTGCAGAGCAATATTTTTTATTACCGTTTTATCTGCTTAGTTACACATGCTTACCGAAGCATACTAACGATCCAATAACTTCATCAGACTTTACAGAAATGATTATTATGATTAGGAAAAACGATAAGTACAAAAAAGGGAAAAGGAATTTCAATTCTAATTCGACAATAGTTAAGTTTTAAGATTTAAGAAACGGTGAAAGGTAGTACGGGGCGAGGGGGAGTTTAAAATATTCAATCAGCCACGGATAGGAATAGAAGGGGTGGGGAGAGAGAAAGGGCGGAAAAGAAAGGCGCAAGATGGGTAAAACTTTGAAGGCCGAGGTAGTGGGAGAGAAAGAGAGGATAAGAACTAAAAGGAGAAGGAGAGAGAGAGAGAGGGGCAAGAAGTTAATGATGTGACGCTGATTTGTAAACTGTAAGTAGATATAGCGTTTAGTCGTTGGATACATGTCACATGGAGTTTGACACGTTAAAGATCTATGCGGTTTGGGAAGGGGCATTGTTTGCAATAACTAAGATGCGTCCTCTCAAAGCACGCTTAGTTACATCCAACTTAAGTGCATTTATCTATTTAAATGCATTAACTATAAAAGGTCTCTAAGAAATTAAGTAAATTAAAAATGGCAAGATATGAATCGAATTAATATAAAGGATATGAAACTATGAAAATATGCATGTAGAAGAATAAAAATAAAATAATAATAATAGTAGTAGTAGTAATAGTAGTAATAAAAGTAATAATAATAATAATAATAATAATAATAATAATGGTAAAATAATAATAGCAAAGGATATGGAATAAAATTCGCTAAGTAATTGTATAAATACAGTGGGTATAATGATAATCATTTCTGTAAGGTCTGATAAAGTTATTGGATCGTTTATACGATTCGGTAGCCGAAACATGTGTAACTAAGCAAATAAAACTGCAATATATATATATATATATATATATATATATATATATATATATATATATAGTTAAATCAAAACAACTAAAAATTTAGCCGATTTTATTATTAATTAATTTCAATGCATTAGGGTAGTTTCAAATGAGAGCGTTTGACGATATATACTGTCAAACTGAAGAATGATAAATACACGCTGTTTTGCATTTACTAACGAGGAGGTGGGGAAGAGAATTTGATGTAGAGGAGAGAAATGGAGATAGTATAAAACCTTTAGAATATCATCACTATAAAAACAGCTTGCTTATATACGTGTCGGTCAGGTAGTCAGTTAGATAAGCAGAAATTAACCCATGCTTTGACAAGCTTTTAGGTCTGACCTTTACTCCTGATCTGAGATGGAACAAATCCGTTGCCAAAGCTACTGGAAATATGGTGGGATCGTTCTACTGTACAAGTAGATATCTCACTGCTAATGCAATTCTATAACAAGAGCCAAGTACGTCCAAGGATGAAGTACTGCTGTCACATTTGGGAAAGAGCGGCTAGAAAATCTTATTCTGCCTTGTCAGAGTTCAAAATAGACTTTGTTGCCAAGTGGAAGATGCCCCTTTCTCTTCCTTGCAACGTCTTTGGTACAGAAGACACGTTGCAAGCCTGTCTCCGTTTTATCTTTATTTTCATGGCTAATACTCGTCTAAGCTCCAATCTATGGCTCTCCTGGCCATTCACGAAAAACACACGTCTAGCTGAAAACACCATCTATAATTTCCCTCATTCTTTATCTGTGCCCAAAGCTTAACGTAGATTCATGAACAAAGCTTCTTTTTAAGAACTGCACGCCTGTGGAATTCTATTCCGTTTTCTTGCTTTCCAACTGACTACAATATTGTTGTCTTCAAGTCCAACGTGAACAAATTCTTGATGAACCATCCCCTTAAGTAATTCTATTTACCAAATTTCCACTACTAACGATTACTACGACATGTTCCCTCTGATCACTATACTTTTATTCTCAAATGGCTTCCGGGCCTTCATTAGTGGTGATTCCATTGTAAAAAAACCCCAAAAAAACCTCTACTTAACATACATTTACGCTACTGGTGTTAATAAATTGTGCAATCGTCTATATTGTACACAGATAATAAGAAATTAATATTGAAATATTAAATAACTAGCATAACCCGTTAACCGGCGTTGCCCGGTGGAAACCACCCCCTTCCTTTCAAAAAGTAAACTACTGTTGTTGGTGGCCACTGCCATCCCTGAATAATTGCGGACACTCGCGGCCCTGGTGGAAATGAAATAACCTGGCGTTCACCGGCGATTAGTGTTGGTTTGGGGCGATAACATGCAGGTACTGTTTGAATTAAAAAAACAGAAGCAATTAAGGACATGCGTAAATCCGTATGAATGAATAAAATTACGAAAAATGGTCCATTAGAATAATAATGGTAAGTAAAATCAACAGTTTTAGAAGTTAGAGATTCTCAATGTATAGGAAATGTTTAGAGTAATCGAAATCAATGGTAGCAGTCTTAGCTGTTTCCGTTTGTTGTTCAAGACTTCCTCTTCTTTTTTCAACTCTTCTACCAATAGCATTAAAGTAAATTTCAGTCTTGTGTCATCTTTTTTAACGTGTAAAACAAAACAACTACGACGTTTTCACTTCATTTCTTTGAGTATAGTCATGTTAAGAACGGCATTTAGAATAGACACCCCAAACTCCCTATGTTAAGAACGGCTTTCGGTAGACAACCCCCTCTGGGAGGGGGCGAAATAATTTCCGCAAATGTAATCGTGATTATCATTGTCAGCATACCCACCCGCAAATGTTAAATAACAGAAAAAAATGTGAAAGTGGCAGTGTCGGTAGGAGAAAAGTAGATTTGTTTATCGCGCGTGTATACAAACCTGGCAGCCAGTGAATTATAATGCATAATAAAGGTTTTGATATCTCTATAAGTATTTGTTTCCGCAAAATTTGAATGAGATTTTCTTATCAGCATAGTCGAAAACCTTCAAAAGTCGCCATTCTAAAGAAAATTATGGACGTGGCCTAATGTACAAATTTACCACCCCGCCCAAGTTAAGTGTGCATAATCGGTGTAAAAAAAGTCGATAATTGTACATAAAACCAGACCCTAACTTTCAAATACGACAGCAGGTTTGTCAATTGAGACGTGGAAGCACAAAATGAACACAGTGCTTCCGCTATACTTCAAAACTGCTTACTTATATATTTGTGCAAAATATTAAGATATTTTTTGTTAATATATTTGTTTCAACATATTTATGTTTTTTTTGCTTTCTCAAATATAGTTACGTTTTTTTTCAATGTGCTTTATTTAAACCTGCTTTATTTAAATATAACTTATTTAAACCTGCGCAATCTATTATGATCGTCGCAATTCCTTAATAGTTAGTGGCAGTTTACGATTTCCTTACGAGAACTCTGACCATGAGCAAAGGAGGCACATAGTAATCCACAGACAAGCTATTTCACTGCATCACAGCTCTTCAGTGCGGCTAGACAAATACATGCTTTAAGCTGGGATCGAAACTCGACAGTCGAACTGATACACACACACAAACACACACATACACATATATATGCGCATGTGGGTATTTGCATGAGTAATCAGAAAATATCAAGTATTAATATCGAAATTATTAAACAGATCAAGGTTTAGATAAATGATTTAACTGCACAAACTTTGCAACCTGTGGATAATGATCTTTTCTTGTAGCGAATGCTAATAAGTGGAAGCAGATGTTGCTCGCCAATAAAATAAATACCCGTTTTTATAATACAAAAAGCACATATAACAGGTTGACTTCGTGGATTATACAACCATCGTGATCTCCATACATAAATAAGCTACGAGCTATTCTGAATGAAGTCATCGTTGTGTAAATATTTCCGTGTCAATGATTGGCTGCAAAATGTTATGAAGCGAAACAAATTATCATTAAAGATAAAGCCATGCAAAGTGTTATGTATTTGGACGTAGTTTACCCAGCACCATAATTGAATGTGAATACAAATGATACTGATTTTTTTCGCGTAAATTATTGGTTAAAACTGATTATGAGCAAGTTGGCGTCAATAGGTGCGTGCACTTATTCGTTGATTGACGACGTTGCTGTTTTGCCAAGATAACATGAATCGTTCTTGCAACGTTGCAAATACGTTGTATTTTGGTTGGAGGATAGCACATTAATCAGATAAGCCAGTGACAATTTAAAAATATACGTGCGTCGCTTTTTTGGTGGGAAGAGTGGGTCTTGTTCTCAACAATGCATGGCATAATATAATAAAATCCACATCACCAACATATTCTTTGACTCCAGAGTCTAAAAAGTATAAAATGTTAAAATATGAAAATAAAGACATCTGATATCTTTATTGGGTTTCATTTCACTTAGCGTTTAAGAGGCGGACCGACCCTAAGTGAATTCTATATGGCAGATTTAAGGAACGAAATATTTAGAAATAACACAAAACCCCGTATTTTAGCTGAAAATAATGAACGGATATACCAACTACAGCACCTTTTTTTTAAAACTCAATCCTTAAATTCACAGTAGAGTTGAATAATAAAAATAAAATTTCATTTCTTGAAATCTTTATTGATACACCCAATAATACTGTCAAAAACTTTGTATATATAAAAAAAACAACGAGCATAAATTTCAGCCTTCTAAACTTTAAGAGTGAGTGCCCACAAAGGTACAAAATAGCCATAATTAAACATTTATTAAATCGCTCTTAAATAATATCATCCACAAAAAAGGCACTACTCATTGAAATAAAAACCACTAAACAAGTACTCATTAACAATCACTTTCTGAATTACATTGCTGAAGAACAAATTAAACGAATGCTACAATCCCTTGAAAACCCTAATAATGATATTAGTCAGCACCGTAATGCAAACTCCATTAACATATTTTACCAAAATCAAATAACACCTAATAATCAAGGAAAACCCAATTTAAAATACCATTCATAGATATTTGACGCCTATTGATATCAACTCTAAAATTAAATTTATTATTTAGAACACAAAACCTCGTGGTTAGAAACAATTCATTACCGGCCATAAAACGCTAGAACAAACCAATGTGGTGTATAAATTCAAATGCTCTCTAGGAGAATGTAACTCTAAAATAAATAAGAATAATACATACATTGGGCATACAACAATAACGTTATCCAGGCGAATTACTATGCATTTAAACAATACTAGCGCTGTATATCAACATTTAATAAAAGAACACAACTGCCCTCCTATAATCTAAAAAATCCTCGTCGACAACACAAAGGTCATACAATGTGAAAATAATCTTTAAAAAATTAAAACTTCTTGAAGCGTAATATATTAGAACTCATCACACTACTATAAATTATATTGCATTAGAGAAAATCAGCAATGTGTTAAAATGTCTTGCGTAGTGCGTAATGGACAGACTTTACCAACAGTGCCCAGGAACTTGCTGATTTTAATACTCTAATTTTTAATCGATCTATATATTAATCGACTCCTTATTGACTTTATATATTTTAACTTACCGTCACGTAACGCGGTTTCATGTATATTTTACTTTTTCCCTTTTTAATTTCCATTTTCGTCTCTTCACACTTTTACTTCCTCTACACCCTAAGACGAAATCGCTAATTTCTTTCTGTCCTCTGATGAGAAGAATAGCAAGAATAGCATTTTTTGAAACTCCACGGAATAAGGACTTTGTTTTTTGGAATATTTTGTCGAACAATAAATTTAATTGTAAATTTTCATTTAAAAGTTTAATTTCTTTTTATTTCTCTCTCTCTTATATATATATATATATATATATATATATATATATATATATATATATATGTGTATATATATATATATATATATATATATATACTGTGGAAGTAAAACTAAGACTTCAAAAAGGATGTTGATGACAAAAAAAGTGTATTTCATTTTACGTTACAATTGTTTCCATGTCCAGTCGAACAATTTCAAACATTATATCGTTTAAAAATTTTCCAAAACCAGCATTTCTTTAGACTTTATGAATAAACACACTTTTGACAATAGAGCATTTTTGAAGAGAAAGAAAAAACAAAATTCCCGTAACAGGAAAAGCATGTGAGAAACATTTGCCTTTGCTGTAGTTTAAATATTAATATATCGCCTAATTTTCGTGTCTTTATTTAAGAACAGAGTCATGAGAAGTTTTCACAGAAAACACTAAGCCATTAAAAAATTTTTTTTTATATATCCCATTCGTTGAGTTCCTAAATTAGATCTCGTTGTTTCATTATTTCCCAATAATTATTTTTTTTATAAAAAGAGTCTTTTAATTTTTATTTCTATATTTATAGTATTGTCGTAACAACCTTGCAATAACGTTACGGTTAATTTTAGTTTCGTATTAGTGGCAAGTAATGTTTACAGATTATCGTTATTGTAGTACTTAGATTTAATACCATTTTAGGTTTAAAGTTTAATTGAATATGAGAATAAATAAAAAGACTGTATTATATATATATAAATCCTTGTACAATATTTCGAGTGAGGTTTTCTAATCTATTTATTATTATTTAATGTTTTAAAATTTATTGTCATTCTCCTTGAATGTTTTCATATCGTTACTAAAGACAATTATGAAGGGAGATAATCCAATTATGTTGTTAATTGCTACTAGTTAATTCTGTTAGAAACTGGGTCGATTTTATTTCCTATAACAGCTAAAGGGAGATAATTCAGGCCGTTTGATGTTTTCGGTTGATTGATTACTAGAAGGCGTCTGTGATTTAATAAATAATTTAATCAGACAGATCCTGGACGTGCTACGATGGCGTATTTAACAAATTAAGGATATAAATTATATTTTTAATCTTAAAAAATTGTTTTTTACCAATGGGTTTAACCCACATCTGTTATTAATCACTTATGCTGCTCATGTCCTATAATTTGTGTGTTGTATTCTTGGGTATATAAATAAAACAGTATATATCCACTAATTATTATTCTGAGAGCAAAACCACCCAATAGCTACAAACGTGTTACACTCCGATGAGAAGATGGCTACTCCTGCATTTATGGGTAAAAACATTTAGAACAGGGAGTAAAATAAGAAAATAAGTAAATCAACGTGAATTCTACGAACTTAAGATGTCAGATGACAAAATTAATTAAACTAATTTTCAGCTCCCAAATTGGTAATTTAATTTTTAATAAAAAATAGTTTAATTGTTAAGTTATTTTATTGATTTAAAGAGGGTATCACTTATTTCACCGTCAATACTGCTACAACTGTATACAAAAATGCTCACCGTTATGGAGAAAAATTCCATTTTTAGATAAGCTTTATACTTTATTTATATTTCTTACCCGGTTAAGAATAATAGAAACTATATTCGCATGTTAGATTTGGATCCTTCATTTAGATTATAACAATTCCAACTATTTAACTCTACATTAAAATTTAATCCTAGCATCCGATGATCCTTATTGTTGTAAAAAGTTATACCTCAGTTACATTTAAGGCGTGATAGCAGAAATCTATTCCTGTGAAGGCATCCCTGTATGGCATCAAGTCTTTTATTCAAAATTTCCTCTTTGGAATTCACTATGTGATCTATGTGATCTACATCAATGACCTCCCTAAACACATACTTAAATCATTCGTTGACATCTATGCTGATGACACAACCATCTACGGCAGCACATCAAAGGCTGTAAACGACAAAGTTCTCTCGGATTCTCTCTCCGATGATATCGAGAGCGTGGTTCAGTGGGGGAAGACGTGGCTGGTTACCTTTAATGCATCCAAAACCAAACTTCTATCCTTACATCATCAACGCTCTGATCCCCACCTGGCATCAATTGTGATGGATGGCTCTCGTCTGGGTGAGGCCCCGTGTTTTGACAAGCTTCTGGGTTTGACCTTTACTCCTGATCTGAAATGGAACACGTACATCAAGTCTGTTGCCAGGGTCGCTGGAAAGATGGTGGGATCCTTCTACCGCTCCAGAAGATATCTCACTACTGATGCAATTATCTATCTATATAAAAGCCAAGTACGGCCAAGGATGGAATACTGTTGCCATATCTGGGCAGGAGCTGCTAAAAACAGCCTATCCTGCCTTGACAGAGTACAAAATAGACTTCGTGGCTTAGTGGGAGATGCCCTTTTCTCTACCCTGCAGCCTCTCTCCCACAGAAGAGACGTTGCGAGCCTATCCTTGTTTTATCGTTATTTCCATGGCAGGTGCTCGTCTGAACTCCAATCTCTGGTCCCCCCTCGCCAATCTTTCACGAAAAACACCCGTCTAGCTGAATCCACTGTGAAAAATTTCCCCCACTCTATATCTGTGCCTAAATCAAAACGTGGATTCCATGAACAAAGCTTCTTTCTTAGAACTGCACGCCTGTGGAACTCTGTTCCGTCTGCCTGCTTCCCACAGGACTACAACTTGGATGTCTTCAAGTCCAATGTTAAAAAATTCCTAATGAACCGCCCCCTTAAGTATACACTTCATCAAATCTCCACACTAACGTAATGTACTTGCAATAACCCTTATCCCTGAGTGGCTTCCGGGCCTTGATAAGTGGTGATCACTGTGTAAAAAAAAAATGTGTGAATTGTGTGAATATGTGTGAATGTGGCTTCCAATAAACATAGATTGTACCTTTTTAGATTTCCCTGGGCTGTACTTTCTCCCCCTGTCTACTACTGACCATTTTAATTCAAAATTTTCATTATTTCTGTTAAGTTCCCTAATCCAATCACCTAATGCAGTTGTATTATCTTTTTGTTTTTATTTTTGATGCTGATTTTTGTACCCACCCCCTGCTATCGTTTACGCCATCCCTATTAGTTTCTATCTCAGGTTCCTTTTTAAATGATACTACGTGGTTTCTATATCTGTCCTTAAACACTGTTTCCGTGGCTCCCAGATATATCTTCTTAGTGTTGTCGGTTTTTATCTCGCATTTATACACTATTTCTCACATGCTTTTCCTGTTAAAGGAATTTTCTTTTTTCTTTCTCTTCAAAAATGCTCTATTGTCAAAAGTGTGTTTATTCATAAAGTCTGAAGAAATGCTGGTTTTGGAAAATTTTCCAACGATATAATGTTTGAAATTATTCGACTGGATATGGAAACAATTGTAACGTAAAATGAAATACACTTTTTGTCGCCATCAACACCCTTTTTGAAGTTTTAGTTTTGCTTCCACGGTATATAAATGCTCAGTTATTAAATATGATAATTTTGTAGGTTACTCCTTAAGTCAACTCTTTTTGGCTTAAAACTCATTGGTATATGAAAACTTACTGAATTACACGAACTCAGTATATTACATATAAGTATATATATATATATATATATATATATATATATATATACATACATATATATACATATATATAAGTATATATATACACACATATATATATATACTTATATATACATTTATATATACACACACGCATATATATATAAGTATATATATATGTATATATATATGTATATATACATATATATACATACATATATGTATATATACATATATATACATACATATATATACATATATATAAGTGTATATATACATATATATACTTATATATACTTATATATATATACACACACGCATACATATATATAACGAATAAATGACAAAAAATTATATTCCAATTTTAAAGTTGTTGTCCATCTTACAATTTATTCCTTTAACTATGTTGACATGCACAATTCTTGACTACACCTGTTTCGTAGCGCAAAATCCTTTATTTAACTATATCAATCAATACATATATTCTACCCATAACTCATCAGAGGGAAAAGCACCTTTCAACTAATTAAAAGTAAATAAATGCAAAATCCGAAAATTGAGTGAAGTTGATATTGCCTTTCATTTTTTCTTTAATTACGCCATGTTTTTATTTTCAAGTACAATCACTAAAATTTAAATTTCAGTACTAATAAATTGTATTAATTTTGATATACATTAATAAAAATATTTAATTTAATATTTTATTAATTTATTTTTTATAATAAGTCTATACATATTTACTCAGATAATATTGATTATTTTAAAATGTATAACATATGTATATATGTATATAATTTTCACAGGAAACTAATTACTTAATATATTGATCTTATCCCGATAAGAACATTTATTGATTATGCCTAAATTTTGTATACGTGTACAATTTTATTTCATTAATATTGTTATTAAATTGGTTTCTAAATTTACTATAATTCTTTTATTGACATTTTGTTATTTTTGATTGATCATTCTTAACATTAATATAGGAATTTCCTTTTTAATATTTGGTTACGGAATTTGTATATTATCCGTTAAAGGCGATAATTTATTTTGATAATTTAAGTGAGTAATTTCCCTTTATTCAATCTTATTTTTTAAATTTGATAGTTTTTTTTACCGTATTAATAAAAACGTAAACTATTTCATGCTATTATTTTTTCATTTATATTATTTGTTTATTAATTAAATTTATAGTTTTACTGATTACATTGTTTATTGAAATTAATATTTAAAAACACAATCTATAATTATATTACTTTTTATCTATTAATATACTAAGAAAAATAATAATTTTCCAATAAACGATTACTTGACATGTTTATTAGTTTTTCTTCCATAATTATATTTCTTCTAATCAAATTTATTTAATTCGAATATATTCTAATTATTAATTAATTTAGGAGAGAGAATGCTGCATAGTTAATTCCCTTTTTAATTAAAAATTTATGTCTATTTAATTATTCTTTGAAATCAAAATTAATTAATTTGATTAAAAATAAAAATCGCACTACGTATGTACACACACGCACACACACACATACAACCCCATATATATATATATATATATATATATATATATATATATATATATATATATATATATATATATATATATATATATATGCTTTTTCATCGATTTTCCCCGACTGAAACACAAATATAGAGTTCTCATAGGTTAGAATACCCTATATATTAAGTTTCATGTGTGTAAACCAAAAACTGACAGAGGAGTTTTGTAAGCAAACTTTTTTAAACAAATATATGTACGCATACATAAATATATGTAAGAAAACCGAAAAAACTAAGAGGGAATTAATTAAAATGAATGTTTAAAAGAATATGTAAATTAGCTAGATCTTTTGCAGATGAATGGAATTCCACAATCCGTATATAACAAAGTTATATTTTCCTTTTTAATAAATACAAAAAAAGGTTTTCAATATGAATATCAATACACACACAAAAGAACAAACAAATTTATAAGAGTATAGATAGATAGATGTAAAAGAAGATATATATATATATATATATATATATATATATATATATATATATATATATATATATATATAACGTGATTTGAAAAAAGAAAGAAAGCAAGTATAAACTTTAAATGCAGATTGAACATATGATACCCAAAAACATTTTCATTCTCTTATATCATTTCTGCTCTTTCCATTTTCTGCTCCTTCCATTTTCAACAGCATTCATCGCTGATCACGTGACTTTGTCTTACGGACTGAACGATATGCCAAAAGTAATACAACGCCACCATGCCTAGACCGTATCACATCCGCCACATCGCCCTTAGCCAACTCTACTATTCGTCGCAAATTGAGCCGCAGGGCAAGGCCCACGGCAATATACATAGTCTTTGACAGAACAACGAAATTTTTCCCGATCAACTCGTAATTCTGTCTTGTTGAGCCGGACATTCAAAGCGATTGCACGATTTACAGCTCGAATATGACCCTTCCCACTTAACTCTCTGACCTTCCAACGACAATCGCTTTTAGTTAAAACCTCGTTCGCTTATTCGCCCGCGGTGTGATGCATCGATGCCCGTAGGCATCAACACCTCCTTACAACCGCGATATTATTCCGCCTCTTTTCTATCTCACAAAGGCAACATCTTATCTTAGTATTCAAGCATGTATGCTAAACCTATGCCGATAATATGATTTTCAACGCTTTATATAGTGTGCATTCAAGCAAGACTATTCGACGTTGCCCGTTTAATGTATGGAATATATGTCATTTTCTGAATGAGCTGTAAACATATGTATATAGCTTGATCAAATATGGAAAACACGAATCAAAAAGAGACTTTTTAAATGTTGAAGCAAAGAAAAACGCTTTAATTACATATACAAACGCGTGAATTTGTTAAAAGCGCATCATAAATTGCGAAGAATGTTACATAATGAGGGCTAACACTCAGGTAGAGAGAAATACCGATGGAGCCGCTGGAATTATTGACGGATCCGATCGGGGTCAAAAGGATGGCCTCAGTGGGTGAACGGAAGTTAAGAATATAACATTATTTCCGAAAAAGTGATTTCTAGTTTTTTCTCATCAGTCCCTGGAGTAAAGCAGTTACGAAAAACTGTTCGGTCCTTTAACTCCAATCTTACTTTCAGTGTATTTATTAGTTTATCTAATTTAGGTTAATTCTATATTAAAAAACAATGGACAGAGTTTCATAAATATGTTAATAAACTCATATTTGCTGCGTGGTATTAGCTTTTCTGTCTAAAAATTTTTTTTTTGCGCTATCCAGTAAAATATCAGTTTTATCAAGATATATTTGTTGATTAAATATATTTCTCATTTCGTGAAATTTCCACGGGTCCTGCTAGTTCGGAATAGCGTGCACGCTTTACAGGTGTTTAAACAAAATGTATCTTTTTGCAAAATCGAATTAATATTTAAAATTACTTCGATAATCTTATTCATAGCGTGTATAGAGCGATTTCCATTAAAAAATAAAAATTGACATCGAAACGTGGTTGCCATCGAACATAATCTGTTATAATCTTCATCGCCCTCCCATGACAGGAAGATGTGACACAAGGTTTGGAAAGTGGGATTAAAGAGACAGCGCCCTATAGAAAGGGCATTTTGGTCTGCAAAAAGAAAAATATCTGAACACCACCCCTCGAAATTCCCCGGTAGGGACACCTTAAGCGATTAGTAATAAATAAACTTCTTCACGAAAAGAAGAGAGGAAAATCCCGCGACCCATTGTTGAGTTTATTACGCACAACTGAAAATTACAATTTAGTAGACAGTGATAGAGTGTAAATAGCGAATAATACAAGCGATATAAAACCAGGCAGACATCATTTCATGAGCCAATAGATAATTTAGTGAATTACAGATGTGATTTGGCAACCATCCTGTATGTCCGCCCTTTTAAATCTCTTCTGATTACATCGAATTATTGAATAAATTCTTTCTAAAAAGGCATTGCTTACCGAGACAATAGCAACGTCTCCGAGAATTTCATAATGAGACAATAGTTTCTCAACTTTACAGTAAGTAGCAGCTTAGATGGGATGCAAATCATTTGAAGATCAATGACCAGGGAGAAAGAAATTTGCAATATTAACATTTGTAAAGTATTGGATGATTAGCGAGACCAGTGGAAATTCCACAGACATTTTTACGCCAGTTTCTAATTTGCCAATGTAAATTTCATCTTTAAAATAAAAACTGTGTTTGTAAACATCTTAATTCATAACAATAACGACCTTTGTTTTCTATAACTTAATTTCATCTGTCAACGAGCTTATAAATGCCTTGCTTGTAAAATTTTGTAAGTTTTCATGTGAAATATGAATCTAATATATATCCAATCTCCTCTCGTGATGTTAACCTAAGGCCATCTAAATGGTTTTGTAATCCTCAAAATAAGTAATAATACGAGGAAGCTAGGCGAGAAGAATATGAAGGATGAGACAAGATTTTCAAACCTATTTTCCTAGATTTTTGGTCAGTAGTACATTATCATGATGGAAAATGACTCCTTTTTGTGTCGACTTAAGAAGGTCGTGTTCGGGTTTATGTTGGTGATAATATTGCAGAAAAATATGAATTATACTCTTATAATTTGAATAAAAACGTTATAAATTAATCATGGCGATATATTTAATGATGTTTAATATGCATAAAGTATATTACGATGGTTTAAAATGACCTTTTCACAAACAGGCTAAAACTTTCGGAACCGATCCGATACTAATACTCCTTTTGAAATAATAAACGTTTTTCAGAACTAATACTATTAAGACAAATGACTTGTTTTTCCTTAAAAATAATTGTCATTCGTGGTTGATATTTTAAATGCATAAAACGACAACGCTTCTTTATTTACCTATTATAGAACTGTAGTATTTTAATTCTTTTTATACAATAAAAATTCTCTCTTGAAATAATTGTCAGCTAAATATTTTATAAATAATAATAAAAAAGAAACGTAACTTATTGAAATATATTAATTTAAAAGTCTATTGTTGTAGTTGACGGGATGACATAATTTGATTTCGGAACAATTCATTTCAAAACTTAAAATCCTAATTGTTTACCTCAGTGACATTAATCGAAATATTGTTATCCAGTGTTTGAAATGTTGCTGTGGTTTAATTTTTTGTTTTGATGGAAAATTCCACTGATAAATAGGGCTATGACAACAGCATATTCTTTTCCTTGTTTTGATTCTCAGGTATATATCCAGTGATATCTTATATCTTTTTATGTAGAGTGATGTGGTTCTCGGTTTATTGATTATGTCTAATTGTGTCGGATATATACTCGAGAGTAAAGACAATGAAAAGAATATGCTGTTGTCATAGCCCTACTGATAAATCCTGAATATTTAGAATATATCATTAAGATAATTTTTTTTTGAGGATGGGCAGAACCAATTGTTCGAAATATAATGACAAAATTCGCAACACTTATTATCTAATTATATTAGACTTCATTGTCACCGTTTTACCAGCGTTTTTTTTCTTTTGCCGTCAATCAACAATTATCTTATTTTTGACAATTCACGTTGTTTTCCGTGTGAAACCACATGCTACTCCTCTCGACAACAAACGTTGTTTCCATGGTATTCGTCTCTTTCATTTCCTCTTCTCGTTGTGGCCGTTTCGTTATTTTTTTAACACATTGACAACTGTCGAGGGATGCATTGACTCATAAGTATAAAAATAAAATGACGCTAGAGAAACCAAAAAAACTACGACACATTCGGCAAATATCAGTTGCACTTCGGGTGCGTGTGTGACACCATCACGGGAAACGACTCAACGGGCGCTTATAACATGGTGCGAATGCACGTATGTATGTGTATGCGAAGTGATTTCACCGTTGGGGGAAAAGGACAATAACAAGAGAAATAGAACGATCTCGTGAGAGACAAGAAAACATTCGAGCTCTCGTGAGAGACGAGATAACATTCGAGATCTCGTGAGAATCATAGATGATGTTCGCGATCACGCCCGGGGCATGAAAGACGCTCGAGAAGACGATCATTTGAGGAACGTCACAGCGACGAAGAGAGAATAGAGGAAGTACATATTGTTGCTGCAAAAACAAGCGAGTTTGAGTTATTTTCTATTCTTTGTATTGCGACTGAAACTAAACACATATTTTGTCATATTATTTCCTCTTCTATTAATTCCTATCACTTTAGGAGGAGAAACACCGATAGTATCACAATCCCGAGGAAGTGACATGACTCTAATCAACGATTATTATATTTTCAACAATCAACCATATTATGTTGTTTCGTTTCGACCAGGAACGTGTCTGTGTCAAGTGCGCCTACTCATGTGAGTTGACAGTTTCAGTATACTCATCCGTGATATGTAACAAGATATTATAGTAATAATCTTATTAATTGAAGTGTCTATTTAAAAATAATTTCAACCCACGGTCTGCATTTTAAGTATATTTTAACTCAAGGAAATTTTACTTGACGACAGAACCTTCATTTGATAAAAGAATTCATTGACAACATCGTAATAGTCCTCGCAGCGGTAGGTTTTACGAAATTATTTATAATACAAAAAGTAGAAGCGATAAATATTTACATTTATTTTTGCTTCGTATTTAGCTAACAGCTTCATTCACGCTTATGAACTCTATTGACACAGTCCTGTATTAGAAAAGCGAAAACAGACCGTACGAATTTCTTAATCGAGAATGGACCAAATTATATCGTCAATCACCGACCGCGCTGTCATATTCGCCAGTATAAAATAGATGATATCGATTTCAAATTATCCATAAATTTAGCCAAATAATTTTATTGGTAGAATTATACGCGACATTAATCTTTACAGTAATTTCTTGTCTTTCTTATTCATATTCAACATTTTAGTATACAGCGAAAAGTCGATTGTGACCGTGCATTGCTAAAATCAACATTTCACTGTATACAGCGTACGTCTTACGTGTTTAATGAAAAGATCTACATAATTACACGCGAATGTGGGACAACGTGCGCGCCTTATTGCCGGATAATCGTCAACGCTGTTTCGATGGTCTTATTTTTCATTTTCTCTTCTACACGTGTCGCTGTCTCTCACATTGACGGCCGCCGTAATGTGTGTAGTGTCTCAAGTAAAAAATACATATTAAAACGACTCAAAACACAAACTTGAAACAAAAAAAGACTCCGACACATTCTGTATATATCAGTTGAACTATGGGTTTGTGTGTGACACTATCGTAGGAAACCACCGTATAAGCACTAAGGCTCACACCAACTTTTCTGTCGAGGCAATGTCTCTCAGTTCATGTAAATCTGCTATGAGCCATAAACTGCCACTTAAGGTGTCCAACTGGAAAACTGTCCTTAACTGTCGCAAACTCAACAACATCCGTAAACTGTCCCTAACTGTCGTAAATCGTCGCAAATCTCATTGTCATTCTTAAAATTGCCCGTAAACTAAGATTAACCATATTGAATTCCATTCTCCAGTTTTTTGTTTCAGTTACCGCCACACTTGGATGAACAATCATACTTCAGCTTCCTTTGTGTGCCTTTGTGCACAATTTCCTGTCCACTGTCTTTCTACCTAATCCACTCCTACAATCTCTGCTCCATCGATCAACTCATACCCTCTTTTTGACGTAGTTGTTTTTTTAAATAGGAGTCACTACTTATGAAGACTCGGAGATCACTCAAGGATAAGGGTTATTCAATGTACAGTAGTTAATGGGATAATATCGCAGTAATCGTTAGTAACGGAAATTTGGTAAATTGAATTACTTAAGGGGACAGTTCATCAATAACTTTTTTCATTGGACTTGAAGATGACCAAATTGTAGTCAGCTGGAAAACAGGCAAACGGAAGAGAATTCCACAGGCGTGCAGTTCTAAGAAAGAAGCTTTGTTCATGGAATCTACGTTTAGGTTTAAGCACAGATAAAAAGCGGGGGAAATTATTAACAGTGGTTTCAGTTAGACGAGTGTTTTTCCTGAAAGTTTGGCGAGGAGTGCATAGATTGGAGTCCAGATGAGCACTTGCCATGAAAATAACGATAAAGCAGAGACAGGCTCGCAACGTGTCTTCTGTGAGAAAGAGGTTGCAGGGAAGAAAAAAGGGCATTTCCTCTTTTCTTTTTTTCTTTCTCACACTTGGAAGGGGAATAATGTCGATAATATAACACTAATGCATTTTTGTTCGTACATAGATTTATTAGGTCAGTGCAAAAGTTTTGCTAATTAAAAATCATATCTTGAAAAATAATTAAAAAAAACTATTTGTTTTTTTTACATCTTTATTCATACCAATAATAACCTTTGCTTTTGTATCTTAATTTCATTTGTCAACAAGCTTATAAATGCCTTGCTTGTTAATAGTTTTAGGTTTTGATGTGGAATATGAATCTTTTTTTATAAGGGAGTCACAACTGATCAAGGCATGAAGCCCACTCGATGATAGGGGTTAATGAATGTAAGGTGGTTGTGTAGATTGGAGAGAATTTGGATTATTTAAGGAGACGGCTCAAGAAGAAATTGTTTACATTGGACTTGAAAGCTACCATGTTGTAATCAATCGGGAAGCTAGTCAGTGGAACAGTGTTCCAGATGCGGGTAGTTCTAAAAAAACTTTGTTCATGAAATTTGCGTTTAGATTTGGGCACAGATAGAGTTGGGAAATTGATTTTATTAGCTGTAACTAATCGAGTGTGTTTTGTGAAATATTGGCAAAGAAGGACCATTGATGAGAATTTTTCATGAAAATAACGATAGAGCAGAGACAGGTTCGCCATGTTTCTTCTTTGGGAGAACGTTCGCAGGAAAGAGAAAAGAGCATCACCTACTAAGTTTCGAAGCATGTTTTGAACTCTATCAAGGCAAGATATGTAGCGCCATACAGCTCCTGCCCAGATATGGCAACATTACTCTATTTTAGGACATACTTGGCTCTCATACAGATAGAGGATTGCATCGGCGGTTAGATGCCTACTGGAATAGCAGAACGATCCAACCATTTTCCAATAATGATCTTGGCAACATATTTGATGTATGTGTTCCATTTCAAATCAGGAGTGAAGGGCAAATATAAACGCAGTGGTATGAGCAAGTGCAATCCGAAAACACATATAAGGCAATTTTGGGTCTTCTCTAGATATGTCCCTACCACATGGAAAGCCATATTTAATGTAGGCGTATATTCCATGTTCATGTCAATCTTGGGGCGTCAGATTTGGATGTTAAATTAGAATATCCTTTAATTACGAACTCATCTAGGGAAATAGTCGGTCCAATGCCAGTTTCGCATAGAAAGATGAGGTCTGGTTTGGTCTCATGTAATTAGATTTCAACCTCTAGAAGGTTGGAATGTAAACTCCTGATGTTAGAGAAGAAAACATTGTAGTGGGGGTCTACGTTGGAAGTTGGAGTTCTGGGTTTAATTGTGTATTCTATCTGGAAACTTTTCATGATGGAGTTTTAGGATCTGTGGAATAGGTAGACTGACATGGTTAGAGAAAACAAAATATGGAAAGTAAGGAAGAAATAGTGAAAATATATTTTTGTAGACTATTATAAGGTAAAGCCGTAACAATTACCCACTAATATGGCATCGAGAAGCCCCACCAGAAGTTACTGCATGGTCCAGAATCCATTCACCAATAATAAAGCAGCCCCAGTACTTTGCACCTGCTGATAGGACGGCCTCCTTAGTTGTTAGTCAAAGGTTCGGGTCCCTGGCTATCAGGCGGATAACGCCAGCCTACAAAAACGTTTACCTCCAGCACCCTTGCTAGTGGCATTGTTACAAAGACAGAAATAGAAACAGAAAATTTCCGACATATCAGGCTACTGCTAACGCAAAAATTCTACCGATCTAAAATACAGTTTTCTCTTCTCCCTTTATCAGAAAAATCACACGTTCTAAACAAGGATTGGGCGACAAATTAAGAGAAGCGAGAGTTATGGGAACTGGCGACAACACGTTCATAATACATTGTCTACTCTCCATTAAAAAAGAAACTAATGATATTAAGTATTCTACTTAATAAAACTATAATTGGTCTGTTTAGTGGATAGTATGGCGATAGGTTCCCTTCTCAGCAACTGAATTGAGGAGAGAATTCAGTTGACAAATTAAACGTGTGTAATTTTTTAACAACTCGGTTAAATTTCCTCGAGTCGTTCCCGACTTGATTTAAGTTCAAATTGTCTATCCCTTTCGCTTACATACCACGCTAGGCGGCGCATTTATTAGTTAAAAAAATGGAATGGCGTCGGCAGTTTTTTTTTGCAAAAGGAAATGTGAAAAGACCTTGAATTCAAAATTGGAGACCGCGTTTATTTGGAGTAAATTTAGGGAGTGTATAATTCACAAATGGGCAGCAATAAATTACAATAATAAATGTTAACAATAGTATTTAGGAGAGGTGTTCGAGGACAAGTGTAGAAAGAAAAACAATTTTGGAAATAAATTAATACATAACTGAAAGAAAAATTAATACATAATTAAAAGAAAGAAAAATACATTTTAAAATACATATTTTTTTAAATACGCTTACCAGAATTCTATCAGGTTTACGTCTGTAATTCTTGATCAACTCGGCTAAATTTCCTCAAGTCGTTCCCGAAGGCGCATTTAAAACCATTGGGTAACATGCATCATCAGTTTTTTTAAGACATGTATCTAGAAGGTAAACTCTTATGTAAAATATGAAGACTACTCTCTGCTCTGTCTTGTGGCAATCATTTGCACATCTCTCTGTCTCTGTCTGTCTCTCTCTCTCTTTATATATATATAGATATATAAAATATATTTGTAGTCATCGACATACAGTCCTGTTTCGTTGTATCACAACTCATCAGTGCCGATAGACTAGTAGCTCTTCCAAGCCAAGGATCGAACTTAGAACCGTCGTGTTGACAGTTCTACCCCTCGACTACGGAACCGATGCCCGCAACTAATCTGTCCGAATGTCTATTTAAATAAACATCCGTCCGTTACTTGTATAGTGCCCGAACGCTTGTTTGTAAACAAACCGCGAGCTTCGCATTTTTCAGCCAAATTAAGTAGCGAGTGAGATTATTTATGACAGTGCTCAACCCAAAAAGGGGGTCTTTTTAAAATATATTTGTAGTCATCGACATCGTATACAACGAAACAGGACTGTATGTCGATGACTACAAATATATATGTATACATATATATGTGTGTGTGTATACATATATATATATATATATATATATATATATATATATATATAGTCATCGACATACAGTTCTGTTTCGGTTTATCACAACTCATCAGTGCCGCTAGACTAGCACTCTCCTAAGCCGAGGATTGAACCTAGAACCATCGCGTTGATAATCAGCAGTTCTACCGATCGACCACGAAAATAACTTCGCCAAATGTCTATTTTAAACAAACCTTCGTGTGTGTTTGCTTGTGCAACTCTAAACTTTTGCAGAGATATCTTAAAAACAGTAATTTATTTCAGTATATATTATTATTCTTCGACTTGTTCAACCCAGCTTCACACTCACATGTACTTATGCGAATGCGTGCGTTTATAACTACAGTAGAACCCCGGGATACATTGGCGCGAGAATACGATTTTTTTAGGTTATGATGTGAAATACGATGTTTTTCCGGTCCCTGGTTACGGTACTTGCTCTGCTTTACAAATTTATCTATAATGTTATTTGATTATATACATGTGTATTATATAATATACTGTATTTCGTTATTCATTTTTAATGCTGTATCTCGGATTTCTACTGTATGTGTGATTTTTCGTATGTGTATCTGTGTATGTGTTAGCAGGTAACCTTCGACTCAGACACCTAGGTTTATGTATTCGTCTGTTAAACTTTAATCTAAAACATTTTTAAATTAAAAAGTCAAACATTGTAAACATAATAACAGTTAGTAACATTTTAAAATAGTTTTTCTTATGATGAAAATGTAAAGAAAAGAAGGTTAGACTTTGTAACGCTTCTATAGCTGTGACAGAGACAGCTTTGCAAATGTGTAGCCAGACAGTATTCGTATAAATAAAATCTTCATATATACATATACATATACATATATACATATATATATATATACATATATATATATATATATATATATATATATATATATATATATATATATATATAATTTTATTAGTCTGACTATTTGTCTGTCCATTCCATTTATTCTCGGAAAATACTAGACCGATCTAGCTGAAATTTTTTATAGACCTTTGTTAGTATATTGTATAATGGACTAAGTATTATGTTATCCGTTCGATGTACAGTTAGAAATTAATAGTGATTATAGTGATTAGTATATAGTGCAAAAACGAATATAAATTTAATCATATTCAACTATCAATTTGACATCTAGTAGTTATTCTAAATAAACGGGCTATAACTTTTGCCTATGTTTTACAGGCTAAAAATTCTAGTCTCTATGTATATTCCACATGAATACTGCAATGCCAATAAAACAGAAAACAGTATATATAGATAATCCACAGAAATAGACACGACTATACAAAGCATTATCTCTTTAAAATTCTAATCGCGGTATAATCTTAACACTAATATATGGCCTCCAAGCTATTTAAACCCTAAGGAGACTAACTAAATCCATTAACTAAATCCAAATATTGCAGATTTAGCTTACATTTATAAGCTGGCACATATATACAGCATTAACCAATTCGTTTGAGTGGAATTTAAACTATTTTATATAAAATTATGATTTATATCATTGTTTATTGGCATGTGCTTATATGAATTGTTTCTAATGTTTACATTGTTATTCCTTTATTATATAAACTGAAACTAATTAATACAAAATTATCCTGAGTTACTTTTGCATTTTTCCTTTCTCTTTTTCTTACAACATCTTTCTCTCACAGAAGTGATTTTATTAGTGTAAGATATTTTATAAATACTATTATGACATGTGTTCTCGAAAATTGTCTAATCTATTCCTTTCTTGTTTTCTTCCAGCTCTTTTTACTCGTTGATCTATTGGTTTCTATAAATTCACTGTTTTCGTAACTTGTTATAATGCAGCTTCCTATTCTAGTAACTTCTTTCCAAGGACTGCAAGCATGTGGAACTCTCGTCCTGCTGACTGTTTTCCTCCTACCTATAACCGCGATTATTTTAAGATTAAGGTCAGTAGGCATTTCCTGTTTGTGCGATAAACATTGTTCGTTCTTGTTAATATCTAATATCAAATAGTTACACCCTTGTCTGGTGTCATTTCCATAAAATAAGGTTTCCCAATGATAAAACATACAGTGGAGTTGTATATTTTTCATTTAAACTTTAGTAAATAAATAGACTCTCCTTCTTGTGATTAAATTCATACCACTAATAGCTTCGTTGCAATCATATAAATCAAACGTCCAAACAGAGGCGGCCGATTCATGTTCCTCAATCAACGGGTTACATTATTCACACTTAGGAAAGTAATTGGGAAGATGATTAGCAAATCACCATGTAATATGCATTGCATTAGCTTCTAAACAACGTGTAGTCTTGTGCTGTTTAATGGAAAATAACGCCGACCGGATGGCAATCGTTAGTTTTGGTTCCTACTTTATACGTTGAATAATTCAACACGTACAATGTTGATTAGAGTCCGTAAATCATTCAGGTAATGAAATAGCAAAGGTAGCCATTATTATATATGTAAAAGTTAGAAGTAAAAAAAAAAAAATAAATAGCCAAGTATTCTGCATTTGTATTTTTATTGCTAGTAATCTTATATGTATGATATAAAAAGGATAGAACAAACTCAACTGTATGAATTAAAAATAGAAGAGAAAACTCGGCCATTGTTTCGTATGCGTTTTCAAGGACGAAGAAAGATGGTACATGACCACTGTAACATTTTCATTTTGTTTTTCGCTCAATAACACCGTTTTTAACATGTTACCCAATTAAATTATTCTATTTATAAACCTTAGTGTTAAAGTATATTTTAATAACTAGTTGGCAAGATATGAGGCTGACAACGTCAAGGTTACTACTTTAGTAAACTCTGCTTTATATGATGTTACATATGAGGTTATCCCACACCCTTACCCGAGCAACGTTGAATAATCCTGCTAGTATGTTATAAATCAACAGACTACATATGACATAATAAGATAATATAATTTGTATTATTCAGCACCAACATGGAGGTGACGGTGTCTTGGGGGTTAGCGACACTGATTGGCGACCTAGGTGTGCTAAGTCTGAATCTTGTTCGTTCTATTTACACACTTACACATAGTGATGTTGGCAACCTTCATATGGTCCTTTTTTAAGTACCCTGTCTCTTTCTAGAAAGAATTATATCTGTTGATAAAGCGAATGTCCATAACAATTGTCTGAATAATACGAAATAATAAATAATTCTCAGCAAAAACAACAATCAATCTCAACAAATATCCTAAGTTTTGTCTATAATTAATTGATAAAACATCTACGGTTGCTGAAAATGATATTATTAAATAAATTTTCTTATACATATGCATACAATAATATTTGATGGTGATGCATTTTTTTGACATGATAAGAAATAAGAGATTATGTAAAAAAAAAATTGAATTCTACTGAATTCTACTAAATACATATATGTCGCAATAATTTGGGTATAGTAAGAAGGCATGGCCACAAGGATTTCGTCGTTTATATTTACAACCATGGATGATAAAAATCACCAATCAGATACCAGTATCGTTTAATAAAATGTACTGAATCACTTTGGATTCTTCAGTTATAACTTTCCGTTTTGACACGAGAAGACCACTAAGTTCTGCGAATCCTGACTGGATTAATTATTTACCTGGGAAACTTCTACGCAGGATTTATGCTGTTATTTTTTTCTTTGGATAATTACATTTTTCTATTATAAGAATAACGCTACACTCAAGAACACACAAACACGCACACACACACACACACACATATATATATCTATATAATTATAAAACTCAAATGACCTTGTAACAAGTGTTTTAATCCAACATCCGGTATACGACTTCCGGCTGCGCATGCGTACATAAAGATAAACTCATATTAAGCAACACGACAATAAAACGTATTGTTTTACTGTGTAGGTTTTCAGCGTCTCAATTTATTATCGTTTAAATTATCGAAATAAACAATTGTTAATACTTTCTGCTTTTTTTTACATCGTTCATTTCCGTATTACGTTTAAGTTATTTTAACGCAATTTTTTTTACAAATAAATCTACTTTCACCCGTTGACAATCATAAGAGCATTTTACAACGGCGATTTACCCAGCGCCTTCCTTTTTTATCATTTATTCTCCATTTTTAATACACCTTTCTTAAAATCATCCATACATTTTCTTCCACACTACTAACATAAATAAATAACCCCGAAAATATGTTTTTTTAATTGCGTTAGAAATACATAATCAACGTGACAATAAAATATATTGTTTTACTGTGTACATTTTCAGCGTCCCAATTGTTTTTTTTTCACGTTTAAATTAAAAGATATATCAAAATTTTAATTTAACTTCAGGTATTATTCAGTGCACATTTACCTATAAGTACGGGAAATAACTTATTATTCAATGGCTGTAAGATTATTTTTCTCCAAAAAATAAACAATTATAAACAGAAAGACTCATAGAAATCTATCTATATTCTGTTTTCATTTTAATACACTTTCATAGAAATGTTTCTGTTATATCACAAAAAACTATTTCTTTATTTCACAAGGGTCACGCTCATACATTAATTCCATAGCTAATATAACATACTGACCGAACGGTTCACAGGTAGTCTAATATATATATATATATATATATATATATATATATATATATATATATATATATATATAGTAGAATTCCGGGAGACGGTGGCCCTAGGATACGGTTTTTTCATATTACGATGTGGAATACAATTTTTTTTCCAGCCCAAGGTTACGGTATTTGCTTATTGTGTTATTTATAATGTTATTTGATTATATACATCTGTATTGTATACTGTAGTGTATTTTGTTACTAATTTTTTATACCGTATCCCGAGGTTCTACTATATATATATATATATATATATATATATATATATATATATATATATATATATATATATATATATATAAACGTCCATGAATGTATTGGATATCTAAAATGCATAAAACCCCACTTAACGCCAGGCATATTGTAGCTTCCAAGATATGCATTACTAAACTGTTAAGTAAAGCTACATCTGAAGTTTTTTAATGAATTATTAATCAAATAAATGATTTCCACCAAAAAAGGAAATTCTATAGTAATATAAATCTGTTTTGAGTTGTAAACAATTAATATCCAGTAAAAAAAAGTAGATATCATAGATTCTTTAACAAAAAGAAGTAAAATCCATAGCAAATTATGATTGAAAAATTGATTAAATAAATAACATTGTAGATCTTGCTTTGGCAGCCGGTAAAGGTAAATACGTAGATTTTTCAAAATCTAAAGCCTTATGGTATAAAACAAAAAATGGTAAGATAGTGTAAAATACTAATAAGTCATCTTATTAAATAGAGCTGATTTTAAATAGGTAATAATTTATTACTTCAATCTACAGACATTCCAATAGGTTTAGATACTCCATCTTTTGGGGCAAATTTTTATTTACATATATTCAAATATATATCTAATATATAAAAACCTATATGTCTGTCTGACTGTCTCCAAATTTTCAAACTCTATCTCTCTGAAAATAAAAGTTACAGAACGGCACTAGGGGCCTCAAATGATTGGATTTTTACGGGCCACTCTTTGATTGGTCTTTAGCCGGTTAAAATAATTTTAAGGGGTCCAAAATGGATCAAAATTGAAAAAAAAAATCGTTATACATTGTGTACATTCATCTTAGTTTATTTTTAACTTTAATTTTAATCAGTTAATATGCGTATAACATTAGTCCCCCCCAAAGCTCCCTGTTTCACGAAAGGTGAAAATGTTTGACTTTTACAAGAAAAGACAATGAAAACTTTGATCTAGAGATTAGATTTAGAACAAGTGCGCCTAA
This sequence comes from Euprymna scolopes, assembly GCF_053919585.1. Taxonomy (NCBI): domain Eukaryota; kingdom Metazoa; phylum Mollusca; class Cephalopoda; order Sepiida; family Sepiolidae; genus Euprymna; species Euprymna scolopes. The sequence continues at coordinate 158,553,724 of NC_136484.1, read as the reverse complement.
AAAAATACAAAAGTTGACAGATCTTATCCTAAAGAGAAAACGATATTTAGACACTTGCAGAGTGCCATTTGGGAATGGGGTGTTATGGTGTCCAACCTTTCAGATAATAATGAACCATTAATTCACTATAAGGATCGAGAGAATATGTCTCTCGGCGATTATGCTTGAATCTTGCACTCGTAACGGTCGAACTAACATATCCCAACACACTTCATTCGTTATATTTGTTTTTCTTTTCAATACATTTTGTTTTAACTAATTACCGAGTTGTGTCTTTCTTCCGAATTCTTAAGAGATCACAACAATATATATATATATATATATATATATATATTTCTTTGTAAGCATTTGTATTTGATAATCCCGAATTGATAAATATGTCTTTTTGTGATTAAGATGATATTAAGTAATGTTTTTTTAAACTTATATACATAAAAATATTGGTAATTGTGAATATATGATTATACAATATTATGTAATGAAGTTTACATCCTACAAAATTGTAATATATATACACATGTACATGTATTTACATTGCTTTGTATATTTTTGTAAGAATTGCCATTTGATATACTGTAGCAGTCCGATCATAGAAAAATTTTCGTACTAAATTTTAGTTACATCTGCTCATACATAATACGTATATGTGCGTATCTACAGATAATTATCTTGTATTTGATATATTTCAGTGCTCGTGAATAGACCAAACTCTTTTTCTCTAAAAGTAAAAAAAAATTCTAGGATTCTCATACATAAAATATGTAAATGATGGCCAAATATGCGATTCACTTCAATTCAAAAGGTCTTTTTAAAACTGAAATTCTGCATAAATTTCAACTCAACTTTATCATTGAACGTCAAATAAAATTTCTCAATAAGACACTTGAGCTAAATTATTGGTTCGCTTTTAATGTCACCCTTCGTCGTTGATGGGAAGCGATTAACACGTCCAGTTCACACTGTGTGTGACAGCAACTAATTCTGATGGAGGAGAGACAGCTCGTATATGTGTGTATGTGTTTTTTCTTTTAGATTTCATTCCTAAAATGCCTATATCTTATTCATAATCAATGACAAATCGTGGCGAATAAGAACGGTATGAATAGAAGATTCATCGCATATATTTGCATAATTTACGAACGAACGTATAGTTTTTCTTGAAAGATGTTACTATACTTGACATCCGATATCTATATATTTATTCCATTGCCAATAGCGATGTAGCTTACAGTGAAATGACATTAAAATGCTGGTTCTGGTCGGACGAACGATGTTCAACTACATTGCATCTGGTTAGAACTTAAACGAACGACTCGTTGCAAATACCGACACTTGAAGTTCATATGACCAAATTACGTACAAGCACGTAAATTAAGCTATATGGTATCCTTGGCCTAAATAAAAACCTCAACCATGTAAGCATTAATAAAGTCTAAAACCCTTTCAAAACCTAATTGATATATTTCGCGAAATCGATATATATTTTTTGAAGTAGCTGAATGGTCTTGGTTACTGTATTAGAGTAATAATCTAGTGATTTGCCTTACTAGGCGGGTGTTCGTTGTCATAGCAAGTATTATGCTTAAGCAAGAGGCATTCAGCGTATCTTTCGACATCTCTCTTATTTATAGCTTAACCAGCCAATCATATTTCTCTGAGGAAGAACCAAAATGTATTAATATTCATTGAATCGCCAATTATATTTAGTTGAAATATACTTCAATTTATGGAAGATTTGTCAGTCAAGTTTCAGTCAAGAATACCGACAGTCTTCAGTGGTATATAGGGTCACTTTAGTGATCGTTTTATCAATAGAAAGGGCACATCACAAAGAGGCTCCACACTTACCTTAGTCTCACCCTCGTCGAATTTATTTGTGTGTGTGTGTTTTAAATAATGCCCAATTGAAAAATCCTCAGACTATTTCTGAACAGAAAAGTGCAATTACCGCCAAAGCCAATGCAAATGGGTGCATTAGAGTTATTGATAACTTTATACACTCTAGTCTGATTTTCACACTTCACCAACAGATTATGTGAGGAGAAGGGTTGATTCTTGCGTAGAGCATCATCAACAGAAAATTAAATCTCCTCGGACTTTCACATAGGATTTACTATCGCTCGTTTCGTTTGAACAGAGGAAAAGCATTGTTCTCTGTCTCTGTCTTATCCAGATTTTAAGTCGTCTTGGACAAACATGGCGACGATATATGGATGTGATATATTCAACTCCCTGTTAAGTGTTGAGACATTATGTTGAACAGAGTGCAGTCTCGATACTGCGTGTGAAGTCATTTCCAGTAACAAAGATGGCGGCTAAGAATCAAGATCGGTTCGTGACATAGCCAACGGCAAACTGATTGATATATGGACGTGATATATTCAACTCCCTTTTAACATGGCTTGTTGTACTTTTAATAAAATATCAAAGTGCAACACGCCATGTTAAAACAGTTGAATATAGAATAGTTGTCAATAAATTTGATTTGATTGATTTGAAAATAATCGATGTATTTCCTTTCTTTTGAGTTGTCGCTTAACTATCACCTTTAATTAAAATGTTTACATTACTTTTCCAATGATGATAATGATTTTGATAGTTATTTTTATAACTTTAAGCATTCACTTTTCAATATGTGAGAAGTTATATCGTATGATCTATGCACTGTCTATGTTCTTCTTCATGCGCTTCAATTCCTTTGCTATATTTTGATTACGCTGTTAGTTACTAGAAAACACTGGAAACTATTAAAATAGTGATCCTGGATATGACCTTAAACCATATCCGATGGCAAGGCCCAGTTTGCGGGCTTTGGGGAGTGTGGAGCCACCCTTTAATTGCCATTGCTCCTAGGTCCACTCTTACCCGGAGTGGTAGAACTGTTAGGGTCCCAACTATGGGTTAAATAGAAAATGACTTGAAAAAAAAAATATTCTATTAAAAATGTTTTCTTCAAAATCACCGGATTCGGCATTAAATACTCTGAATAGGGTTGATATGTCGTAAACCAAAAAGAACCAACCAACCATTAAAATAGTCGATTATTATGATTGGTAAAAATATTATTGTTAGATAGAAATATGGTATTAATGTGAAACATTATGTTAAGTTGAAATGTTTACATTTAATAGCTCTCGGAAATGTTAATTTGATGTTAAATTGACAGATATAATTTAAGCTAACCATAATGTAAGCAAATATACATGACAAAAACCAGCAAGGATCTTTAGGCTACATGTAGTGATGACGTAATAAAAATATAGATTTTGAGATGTAGAAGTAGTTACGAGGGAGCTCAGTTCGATAGGCAACGCGTTATCAGAAGAAGCGAGTTTATAACAGGACGCCCATGGAAGTCAGAATGGGGCGACTTAGAAAAGTGTAATCTTATACAAAGCATGCCGACTCTGAAAAAAAAATCCAGCAAGGAATAAATGCATGTCAATATATAATTTCTATCTGAGGCTTTTCACTTTCAGAGAGAAGCACCTTTAATTTTAGGAAACATTGAAGGAAGATTTGAGGTATGTTTTTTCTGGTGTTCCAGTTGCGCTTACATATCAAAGGCCTTTCAAAGAGTATGTCATAAAGGTTTACTTCACAAGATCTCCAGCTACGGTATAACTGGAAATGTCTTCTCAGTTATTAAAACATTTCTCTCTGATAGGTTCATAAGAGTAGTGATTGATGGGCAGAGATCAGAAGCTCACAGTATTAATGCTGGAGTCCCCCAGGGGTCCATCCTGGGCCCAAATCTCTTCCTAATCTACATCAATGATCTTCAAAATCACATCCTTACATCATTCATAGAAATTTATACTGACGACACTACCATCTATGGCAGTACATCAAAGACCGTAAACGACCAAGTTCTCTCTGATTCTCTCTCCTCTGATTTTGAGCATGTGGTACAATGGGAAAGAGCTGGCTAGTTAACTTCAATGCATATAAACCCAAGCTTGTGTCATTACATCCTCAACGTTTTGATACCCATCTGGCATCAATTGAATGGCTCTCATTTTGGGGAGGCTTCATGCTTTGATAATCTCTTGGGCTTGACCAATATTCTTGATCTAAAATGAAACACGTACATCAAATTCGTTGCCAAGATTGCTGGGAAAATGGTAGGATTCTTCTATTGATCCAGTAGATATCTCACTGCTGATGCAATTCTCTATCTGTATAAGAGCCAGGTGCGTCCAAGGATGGAATACTGTTGCCACATCCGGGCAGAAGCTGCTAGAATACCTTATCTTGCCTTGACAATGTTCAAAGTAGACTTCGTAGGCTAGTGGGGAATACCCTTTTCTCTTTCTTGCAACCTCTTTCTCACAGAAGAGACGTTGCGAGCCCGTCTCTGATTTATCGTTATTTCCATGGCAAGTGCTCATCTGAGCCCCAATCTATGGTCCCCTCTCGCCAAACTTACACGAGAAACACTCGTCTGGCTATCAATAATTTTCCCTACTCCTTATCCGGGCTTAAACCTAAACGTAGATTCCATGAACAAAGTTTCATTCTTAGAACTATACACCTGTGAAACTCTCTTCTATTTGCCTGCTTTCCGGCTGACTATAATATGGTCGTCTTCAAGTCCAACGTAAACAAGTTATGGATGAGCCATTCCCCTTAAATAATCAAATTCACTAAATTTTCACTACTAACGATTACTACGACACTGTCCCATTGACCATTGTACACTTATTGAACCTTATCAAGTGGCTTTCATAAGTGGTGACTCCTTTGTAAAAAAAATATTGTTTAATTACCGAAAATATACATTTGCAATAAAGTGATGCACACTTAAAATGACCGAAAAATAGAAAAATTATCATGACTTTCAAAATATTTGTTCAACTTCCACAAAAATCAGAAAATAAGGCATCTTGTTATACTCTCCCAGTGTACTAAATTTTACTTCTTTGCGTTTCATAGCAATTTCAAAATAAAAAAATATTGACCTGCAATGAAGTGATACACAGGGTTTAGTCGGTCTGTCGCCTGCAATAGAGCCGGCTAGAGTACGTTCTTAGTTGAAAAAAGTTAATGTGTTCTTTGTTTAACCAACTAAGGACGGGGGATTTTTTGTTATTGGACACCAGTACAAATGAACTATGTTGTTGTAAGGACTTGATTAATGTTTATTTTGTATTTTGATCAAGGATAATATTGCTGATATGCATGTAAATGTATTTATTAATGCATAATATGTATAATGTAATTGTGATGTAATTAGATATGCATTTGTTTTGTGGAAGGGCGGACGCTGATTTAATTTGATAAAAAACAGATAGTGAATATGTTTAGAAGAATTGAAGGTCAGCATATCTAGTTAGAATTTTAGAAAGGGGTCAGCGAGTTTATCTTAAGTTTTGGAAGGGTCAGAGTTCAGTCGGTGGTTATTCTAGTTTTCACGAGTGTGTCGCAAATATTATTTTTGTTTTTTGTTTGCTGTTTTTCGTAGGATTTTTTCTCTGAATTTGCGTAGATTCGGCGGGAGGCATAGGATAAAAAGTTCTCGTATTGTTATAAAGAAAAATCCGATTATCTCCTAATGGTCATGTGATTATAGAAAGCGCGTTATAGCTGTGGCGGGAAGATCATCGGGATCTCCGCATGACCTTAAGATGCGAGATGGTGCCACAGTTTCGGTTATCGGACGTTTGTAAAGGCTCATTCTTGTGAGTTAAGGGTAACCCCAACGTTATGTGTAGACAACCACGATCGCAATAAGCCATTGTGTTGCGACTACTAAGGTGTAATGATGGTGTAGAATTAATGGGGCCGATGCGAGTGACGTTTTGACAAATTAAGATGTTCCCATAGGGGGAGTTGTAGTACCAAGATAACTGGTTAGGGCCTTTGGAGTTGTATGTAAGGGGAGTTCCTTAATTTTGGTTGCCTCGTAACCACGGCAGGGAATGGAATTACCACATGACACCTTGCCGTTAGTTAAGAATCCGCTCGGTACCGTGGGATTGGATCAAATTGTTAGATTAGTTTAGGTGTGGATTTGCCTCTCTTCCATGACTCTGGTTTGATGGTCGTGGTCCTCCGAATCTTGTAAAGTCCGAGTGGATCTTTATGTCATCTTGGACATTAGTGTGTTGACGGCCAGATATGCTGTAGCTAAGGGTTTTCTGCTTTGTTCTCCAGAATTAAAGAGGGGTAGATGTTGAATTTACGTATGCGGTCAAATATTTTACTGTTTTCGGGAGTGTTCGCCGAAGAATTTCTCATCTTGATTTTTTCCTATTCTAGTTGATCGGCGGGAAAGCACAGAAGTGCTTCTCTAGTAAAAAAAAATGTTTGTCGCGAGCTGTGGGTTCTAAAAAGGCCTGGCTACGGATATTAATTTCGAGTATAATGGCTACTCGATACAGCGATAAACATCGTGGTACATGCCACGAACTTTAGCACTGACTAATTTAACCTATCACTTGAAGATCTTGAAGATATTGGAGACTATTCATGTTCGCTTGAAGAAGCCTTCTCTCAACAAACAGAAGGAATACCTCTTAGATTTGAACGTGATCAGTCTCTAGGTCATATGATACGTATCGTTATTTTGGACATATAGTGAATCCTATTTTTGTTTTCCTAATAGACTATATCGCTATTTTTTAACGCATCATATCCCATTTTATTTTAAAGGTATCGTCTTCATTTTCACTCGATTTTATTAATAAAAAAAGGAAATTCCTCGATTCAGCTTACGAAAAGTGAGGGCTAAACCGGTCAGCTGGTCTCCCCGTGAATTTTTTTTTCATTTCCCACTTTTAATCATGAACATCGAAACGGGTCATCCTGCCATGATTACAATAATGAAATTTTGTACCCCGCATAAAATTATAATATATATATATATATATATATATATATATATATATATATTTCGTAGGATTCATGATATATATATATATATATATATATATATTTCATATTCAGATTGGATATGAAACATTCAAAGAATACATTGATGTAATACTTCTAATTTATTTTACATGGTTTCTTACGTTTTTCTACTCTTGTCAATAAAAAGTGTTAATTGGTTGATTGATTGAATTGTCAACCACGTCTAAGTCATAAGTGTCCAATCGGCGTTCTTTTCTCTCCATTCAATAATATATGAGGATCAAATGATGATCGTCTCATCAACCGTTCATCGGTTACTCATCAAATTTGATTCTCTCATTTAAAAATAAAACTGTAACATAAAACTAAAACTGGAACGATAAAATTGTCACTATAGAAAATACATTATTCATTTCCGTTTGATGAAAACCGTTTGTTGTTGTTGTTGTTGTTGTTGTTGCAATCCATCTACTTGTTGGCTAGTTGTGTACAAATCCCAAGAGCAATATGAACCTGTTTCCCTGTCGGAAAGTGACACAACGTTCAACAAGCGAAATCGGAGATGCGCCCATGTACAACTTATGCTCTCTACAAATCCAAGTTATGACAAAAGGACCATTGCTAGCACCCTCAAGATGCATCGTGCCACCCTGTATTTGATCGATTTACGTGATTTTTGGAATATGATATTTTCGTTTCGTTATGACTACGTACATGTTATGGGGTTTTCTTTATTTTTGTGTTTAGGGGAAATTCTATGCAAGAACCAGAGACGCATCATAAGCTACCCCTTTTTCTATTACCAAACGGTTAGAAGCATTATGGTTTCGTATCTATCAGGCTGTGAATCAGGCCGAGTTATGGTGAGGCACATAGCCGAACCACTGAAGTCGTCTTCTGATGTAATCTTCCGTGGTGAGGAGAAGGTTCGTCCACGGGTCAACAACCGTACTCCTGACATGATGTAGTAATCATATTCAGGAGAACGCGTAAACAAGATAAATTCAAAAAGCTTTTGAAAATCAAACGTTGGAAGCGGTTATGCTTCCGGATTAGTAAATACGAATTTTAATTAAAAGTCAAATTTCATCATCAGTTGCTATCATCAAGACCGCTAGGGTGTTGTCACACCATCCACCTGACAAACTCATTAACGCTTATCTTCTGAAGAGAAAATTGTGAGTGCGAAAAATACTTGCTTCAAAAACACCTATCTGTCTGAAAGTCTTGTGGGTTTCAGCTGCTGAATAATAGAAATAACAAATAAAATGGCGGTCGCGCGAACTAACGCGAATTCTTGATATTCGTATGCAAATGCGACGATCTTCTACCGCATGAACGATAGCAATTATACAGGTGCTATGCTTTTGCGTGACGTATTATTTGGAGCTGAGAAAACACAGGGAAATTAAGAGGTGGTGCGAATTACAGCGTCAAGGAAAAGGAGTGCTGTCAATTTATTGATTTAGAATGCATCATAGAGTACCCTTGGCCTTGATAAGCGCTGATTAATCAGTACATACAAAGAAAAAATAGCCGGCTAATATTAATCCTATGTCGTTGCATACCATGTTTAACAAGTCTGTTTCCTGGATTGCACTTACGATTCACTCAGGAAGTCTGGAGATGTCGGGAGTTGACGTGAGTTCAAGGTATATTGAACCGGGAATACACGTGTTTAAATTTACCGTCTTGTTTTATTTGTACATCAAACCGTTTAAAGCTTCGGATCAATAAGTTCATAAGTACATGTAGTTGAGTTTTGTCGGAGCATATGACCGGTCAATAAAGTCGCCTTTCTGATAAACTCCGTGATTATGGAGAACGTTTTTCTTTTGGTACATCAAGTATTCCTAACATAGTCAATTTCGGAGAACTCGTAAACAAGATTAGTCGAACGAAGTTTTTAGAAGATTAAAGGCTAACCTATATGACAAGTTGGATCTGATCCGAGATTTATAGACGCGAATTTTAATTGAGGACGGTTCGATTTTGGAGTAAAGAAGGAGTTGATGTGCATAGCTATGTTTTTCTCTATTAAATGTTTTTGAGTCGAACTTATTTTTAAATATTTGGGGAATTGGTGTTAGCTTGAGTGGGGGTACCTTCTAAAATTAAAGTTTACAAAGAATTAGGTGCTCATGTTACTTACTGGGTTGCCACTCATAATGATCTGTTCCGAAAATCTTTTCATTTCGTTTTGTAACTCTGTTAATTCTATTGTAGGACACAACAAATCTTTTTGGCGATTCACTGGTTACAACTGGTTTGTTTGGGGATGATGTAAAAGGAACTGAAAACACATCGACTCACCAAAAAATTACTTTTGAAATAATGAAATATTCTTTTTTCTTCACTAAAATTGGAAACTGAGTTTTGTTTAAAGCATGTCAGCCTCTCATCACATCATACAGATATTTGTATGTCGCATAGCGCGTTTTCACTCGCAAGAGGAAATACGGGGAGTAGGCAGCCCTGACCTTAAAAGGATAGAATTTGCTGTAAAGTTCTTAACAAAAGGGTTGCTTTTGTAAGATGTTGACGAAATTACCTCAAGTCTGTTGATGATGGTTGGGATAGAGAGCATGTATTCATGCATATATGTATGAATTTACCTACTTATCTTGTAACTTATTGTCAGGTCATGTCATATGCTACTGGTACCATGTAACCCAGTACTACCTGCCTCATGGTCGGGTCACTGGCGACTAAACTGGTTCCCCCACCAGACTTGTTTGGTGAGGAGAGTGGCTAGTCTCCCTGAAGGATTAAAAATAAGATCTTCCAAAGGGCGAATGAACCCTTTTTCGGGGTCAACGGCCAACTAGCACCGTGTATATTTGTGTGTATGCATGTGTATATTGGGGTGGAGAGGGCTCCAGTAAGCCGTGGTGAAGGCAACCTTTCTAGGAGAAGCAACTCACTGATTTAAAAAAATCATAAAGCGGGAGACCAGTACCCGCATGAAGCTGGTCTGCAGTTTAATTTGTTGCTGGCTATCTTGCTCTTGCTTGTTGCTGGATCTCAACATTTTGAACGAAGAGAGAGACTTAGCTGTCGTACAAAGCTAAGACTCTGTAACATCATCTGTGTATAGATACTTCCTCAGGCATTTGTCTATAAAAATGGTCCTGTGGCGATGGAAAAGTTGTGACGCGTGGAGGCTGAAATGCTGGAAGTATGTAATAATTGATCTCAATGACCGTCTTCAGTATCATGCCTAATTGAGCGCGTGAATTCACCAGTAGGACTAAAAAAAAAAAAAAAAAAAAAAAAAGAAGTCATTTTTGGGCTCATAGACATTAAGTGTCTGAGGGAGTGGCACTCGTCTGACAAGACGTTGCAATCATCATCATCATCTTGTAACTTATCTATGTATCGAGTAATCTATCTATCTATCTATCTATCTATCTATCTATCTAACCTTTCTCCGTCTTTGCGCCATTTCTTCTGTGTATTTATGTGTTGTCTTCCAGTAATACGGTGTTTATCCATCAGCAGGTCCATACTTCTGCTTGAAATGTCAAATATGGAGGTTCGTCAATGCCAGCGGTTAATTTGCATAAAATGGCATCTGCTGACGACAAACGACATTTCACAAATGAAGACGAAAAGCATCAATAACGAAAACACAGACAGAAAAGAAATCAACAATGAAGCAACATTGGTGATTAAAAACAAGATATATATAAAAAAGAAATACTATTTGATAGTTGAAGTGAATAAATAAGTACAGAAATAAGTATAAAAATCGATGGAGACATTTTCGTGCTGCTATAGATATTTATATATACAAATTGAAAAGGGAATTTCCTTTTATTTATGACCTTGGATTTTCCATGTCTTCAGAAATGTTTGCTTTGGACAAATATTTGCATTTGTTTATTTCGAAATAAAGTAAAGAAAATCTTTTCTCGTTTTCCGTTTAATGCAATATTTTAAATATATTCAAGTATTTTCAGTCGATCGGTAACGTCTATCTATGGAATAGGATTTCGGCTGTCTGTCACGCTTACGTTCAAACTAACACTTTTTGGGTCTGTCATGCTTTAGTTCAAAATGACATTTTTAAGGTTCTGTCATTCTTAAGTTCAAAATAACATTTTTGGGGTCTATCATGCGTAAGTTTAAAATAACATCTTTGGGTCTGTCATGCTTAAGTTTAAAATAGCAGTTTTTAGATGCGTCATTTTTCAGTTCGAAGAAGCTTTTGGCAATGGATCACGCTTATGTTCGGAATTTAAATTTTGGCAATATATCACGCTTAAGTTTAAAATAAAACTACTGCAGTCTATCACGCTTAATTCAAAAGAAAGTTTTGGTGGTCTATCACGCTTAAGTTAGAAATATAATTTAAGGTATCGGTTTGGCATAAGATTTTGATGGTCGGTCAAACTTAAGTTTAAAATAAGATTTTTGTTGTCGGTCACACTGAAGTTAGGAATAAGAGTTTGGCAGACTGTTACGCTTTATTTTGTCACCCTTTATTTTGAAATAAGAGTTTATCGGTCAGGCAAGTTTCTTTTACTGTGTACCTAATATCAAGCAGAACTTTCATGAAAGTCTTCTGTCGAAAAACTTTCTTTTTATAAAAAAAATGTTACTACGGAATTATTTCCCTACAGACTACAATATGGTCATTTTTAAGTTTTATGTTTACAAATAGCTTCCGAGTCGTCTTCTCAATGAAAAATCATTCTTTTCATACTATTGTTCGTAATCTTAGTGACAGTCTCATTTAACCCTAATTCACGAGCGAGTGTTGATCTTGATAAGTGGTGAATTGTTAATATACATATATATAAATTTTGGCGGCCTTCCATACTAAAGTTTGGATTCAATTCGGAATAAGATTTTAGTAGTTTTTTACACTGAAGTTTGGAATAAGATTTTCGCAGTGTATACTGCTTAAATTTGAAATAAAATGTGGACTGTTTATCACGCCTTAGTTTGAAACAATATTTTGGAAGTTCATCACGCTTAAATTTAGAATAAGATTTTGCTGAGG